>NW_026915780.1:1647500-1675000 GCF_034315485.1 Pezoporus occidentalis
GGCCTGTCCCTACAGGCCCTTGGCCAAAGCCCCTCTCTGGCTTCCTTGTTGGTTCTTTTAGGCACTGGATATCACAATATATCATATGATATTGATATGATCAGGATTTTGTAATTACTTCCATCCAGAACACATTTGTACTGATTGTTTTATGCTTAGTTTTTAAACACAAATAGTTGATAGAAAGCAATGAGCCACCTGTGCCAAAAAAAGAATCTGAGATATAGAAGTACGCAGGTTAATTCTGGGGTCTCTTTTTATTTTTGAAGGTTGGAGAGGATTGATTTCTGTTTCAAGAAAACCACAGGGAAGTATTGGCTTGTAAAAATCCATTAGATGCCTATTCTATGATACTAAAACAGTGAATTTCTGCTTAGCAAAACTATTCTCACATGAAATGGTAATAAAAGAAGGTGCCAGTCCCTGGAATTTGAATTTTGTGTTGGCAGACAGAAACATTAAAGCTTGTCATCCCTTTGCACGTGAACCTGCCATGTCCAGATATGTGAAGTACTAACGTTTTTGAGCAGATTATTTCATGTTACTTGAAAATAACATCTAAGAGCCCAAACAGAAATGTATTTGCATGCCTGATGAAGCTGCAGGAATGAAAAATGGGAAAGTCAGGAATATTTCTCAACTTTTTTTCTTTAGTGAACTGAATCTCTGCTACCAAATTAACTGGTGAGAGGCAGGGCTGACAGCTCCACTGTATCTGTTACTTAAACCACATTTATTCATTCTATAAATATATACACACACACACACACACAACATGGAACATAGAATCCTAGAATGGTTTGGGTTGGAAGGGACCTTAAGATCATCCAGTTCCAACCCCCTGCATCCAGCTCTGGGGCAGCAGCACAAGAGGGACGTGGAGCTGTTGGAGCGAGGCCAGAGGAGGCCATGGAGATGCTGCGAGGGCTGGAGCAGCTCTGCTCTGGAGCCAGGCTGAGAGAGCTGGGCTGGGGCAGCCTGGAGAAGAGAAGGCTCCTGAAGGGGAGACCTGAGAGCAGCTCAGTCCAGAGACCTCCACATTTAAGACTGTAAAAGTGCGGGTTTGCAAAGCTAAAGGACTTCATCCGGTGGGGACTGTGGCATGGCATGCAGAGAGCAGAGCCCCAGGGCTGCTGCTGTCACAGGCCAAAGGAACACTGGTGTATCTCCAATTTCCTCTGCTCTTGTTGCTCTAATGAGCCATCTGGTTTGCAAACACACAACAGCTCCTCGCTGCAGTGTCCAGCATTGCCTTCTGCAACCACCACCACCACCACATTATAAAGCACAAGTAAAGGAAAGTCAGGGAATTCAGGACTGACCAGTCCAACATTGCCTTTTCCAGACCCACAACTCAAACAAACTCACACACTTCAAAACAACAGGGTCAATTTTTCTTCTTCATATATTAAGGGGACTAATGACCACGATATAGTAACACCAATGAATCACTTCTCACTCTAAATGGTCAGGGATGTTTCGGTAACACCTTGTTCTATGGCATCAGTGCTTCGGATGCACATTTTGCCAATGATGTGTTACAAGAAGGAATGGTTCATTCAGCACTTAGAGTGCTTTTAAAAATGTTTCCCCCTTTCAATAGTAATTTAGAAAATTACAAGCACTTTAGAAAGATTTAAGACCCCAAATAAGCCACGGAAAGAGTAAATGTCATAATTGAGCTTGGTTTTGCCTTGGTAATGCACACACACATGAAACCAAATTACAATAGCACAATGAAACCGTTAGTCTTGGACTTTTACTGTCAGTGGAGGTGATGCTGGAAGGTGCTTGATGTTCACAGAAATCACTGAAATCATGGAATGGTTTGGGTTGGAAGGGACCTTTTCCTTTTAAAAGCAGCTGCAGAAAACTGAACATGAATCGAGAACTCCAGGCTGGATAGGGCAACCTGCTCTAGTGGAAGGCGTCCCTCCCTGGGGCAGGGGGTTGGAACTGGATGAGCTTTAACGTCCCTTCCAACACAAACCAGTCTGGGATTCTGTGACACCAAAAGCACTTTACACTTGTTAAATGTTAAATGAGGAACATCTTCAAGGGGTCTGACACAAGCAAAACCCTTCCTAGATAAGGCTGGCATAGGAAAAAATACTAAATTTGACATAAGCACTGATTAAAACCAAATATCCACCAGTCAGTCCTGATCACAAAAGAACTCCAGGATGGAACTCAAATCACCCGGTATCAAATGACCACATAATCAATAGTCGTATTTACAGGGAAAGGCAGAAACGAAGGGGCAAAGGTTTTGATGATTCACCAGAAGAGCTGCTGATTAATTGAGATGTGAGAACATCAGTGCGATGAGGAAAAGCCCTCCCAGCTTCGGATCCTCATGCTCTCGCTTATGTTTGTTCTGCATCTTTAAGTGCCTCAAGAAACGAGCAGGCACTTTCAAATGTAAATGTGAAAAAGTAAATAAATACCAAATTCCTAATTCAGCAGTACAGCAATTCTGACTTACAGATAAACTGAAATGCCCAATGTGATCCATGACAATGTGTTTTCCTCCTTACCTTTCTACTAAGCAACTCTTGAAAATAGTTTCTTCACATTTTGGACATGCATTTCCATGCCCTTTTTCTACTTTATTACTATCTATTATTTCTCCTACTATTGCTAGGGGAACACCAGAGGAGAACAGGAATGCTATCACATCATTGTGATTTCTGCCAGTTAATTCTTCATTAATGTTCCCATGAGGAACGTGTCCTCCCCAGTAAAACGCACAAATGTGGTCTCAGTCCAAGAACAAGTAACTGAACTGCATTAAACCCCTCTAAACCTGCACAGAACTTGCCATACAGAAGGTCAAAACCCACTGGGACCACTACAGACACTGGGGCCACCAGTTGCATCCTCCACAAAGCCATGGGTGCTGCAGAAACGTGGTGCTAGATGCTCATGGCCACCAGCTATGTCCCATCCCAAACCTGCACACAGCTGAGTTCTGCACCTGGATGGTGCTGAAGAGCTTTCCTTCCTCCACTCAATAATAGTAGCATGTGATGACTGCTTTCCCTCAAAAAGCCTCCTATTAACTAAAATACATAGTTATTTTTTATATAAAATATATAAATTTATATAAAATAAATTATTTTCCTCTTTTAAAAGATCTTCACTTTATTCCAGTGTTGCCTGCACATGGATGTTGCTGCTTGGGGAAGGACCAAAGTCCCCTCTCAACTCTGACCGTAAGTCAAGCCAAGCCTGCTCACGGTGAACCCCCAAACCAACAACTAAAACATCATCATCAGTGCTTAGACCAAGAAATGTCATCAGCCAAACTAAAAAGAATTTAGTAGCTCATTTAGGAATAGTCATTAAAGTAAAAACATTATTTTAAATGATTTATAACCTTCTGGCGGATAACCTGGGAAGCAGAATTCTCCTGATGTTATTCAGAGATGGAAAGAGCAGCAGCAGCAACTATTCCCTACCCAGCTTTGCCCAGTCACGTTCACTCCAACCCAAGTTTTCACAACATGGCTCTTAATTTAATCTGCCCTCTGGCAGGCTAAAGCCATTTCCCCATGTCCTCTCCCAACAGCCACTGTCAAAAGTCCTTCTCCAGCTTTCTTGTAGGCCCTCTTTACACTGCCATCTTCAAATTCAGACTGAAAAATTAAGACACTAAGAGCACTTGCGAAGGCTGATTTTAAGAAAACAAGGTCACAATTCACATAGCTACCTGTCATCTATGGATAGAAAGACAAATAGAATAGCAGGGAGAAACTTTTCTCAGGTCTTGTTATTATGAAAACACATAAATAGCACAACTTCCTTGTAACAATACTTGTTCTTTGCTTAAAACTACCAAAATCTTACCTCTGATAACTCTGAGGAATAAACCCATAGCTACCCTACACAACCTATCCCCAACTGCTTCTATGGCACACGTCAACTGACATGGACACGTGTAATCCTCAGCTACTCGACGTGAAACAAACTTTACGGCAAAGCTCATTGCCCTTTAGATGCATTCATACGCAACCCTTCCAGCCAGCAAGCACTGGGAGCTGAACCACATCCTTTTTATCAGCACTGACCAGGAATTAGGGAGATGGGAGCAGGGAGGGATGGGTGCCACGTGGAGCAGACCTTGCTGGAGCAGCGGGTGGTGGAAGGCTGGCACGGGAAGGGTCGCTGTCCTTGCAGGCTCGCAGAAGTAGGCATGCAGCCAACCCATGCACTGCTGCAGCGGCTCTGTCATCTCCTCGCTGCCTTCATACACCTCACAGATGGCCGTGGACTCTGCCCTGAGGGGAGGGAAAAAAATACAGAATTAGGGATAAAAATTACTAAAAATCTGTATTTGTACTCTACATCAGCAGAAAGAATAATAAGCTCAAAATATTCACAGAATCATGGAATGGTTTGGGTTGGAAAGGACCTTAAGATCATCCAGTTCCAACCCCCCTGCCAGGGACAGGGATGCCTCACACTAGGCCATGTCACCCAAGGCTCTGTCCGAACCGGCTTTGTAAACTGCCAGGGATGGAGCATTTACCACTTCCTTAGGCACCTGTGCCAGCACCTCACCACCTTCACAGGGAAGAACTTCTTCCTTATATCCAGCCTGAACTTCCCCTCTGTCAGTTTGAACCCACTCCCCCTTGTCCTATAGCTTCAGTCCCTGATGAAGAACTCCCAGTATCCAAATCTGGATACAGACTCCACCTTTTTTCTGCTCTGATAAAGATGAAAAGATCCATAACAGCAATGATGAAATGGATCCCCACCACCTCTACAAATGCACTGTGACACAAAGTTTCTTACACCTATAAAACAATTCGTTGAAGACTGAGGAAAATGCCGTGCGTAAGTGAGCAGGGAGCAAGAAGTGCATCAGGGAGCAAGAAAACCACCCAAGTCCATGGTACACAATGCTTCCAGGGTAGGTGGTGGTGAAGCTCCTCCTCCATGGCCCCCAAGCATGCAGTCCCATTTCCCCAAGGACCATCCCTTACGAAAAAAGGAAAGAAAATGGCTTTCTGCTGAACCTGTGCCATCCTCTGCCCCGTTTCCTTCCAGCAGCTGTGGCAGGTTTCTGCTTTCCTCCACTTATTGAATTGGAAGGAAGCAATTGAGAATTCATTTGATTTCCAATGGCAGCTCATGCTTGCAGGGTACTGAGGAGCAAAGCAAGCAAACAGAAAGCACCTGCAAACAAAAATGTACTTCTTCCCTGGCTACTTACTCCTTTCTTTTCCTATGGAAGAGCAATGAAAATGTGAACACTGGATTTGCAAATACCCAGCCATGTTTCCCAACCCTATGCTCTGCCCATTCCCAATGCACCTGAGAGAAATGATGGGGCAACCAATAGAGAGACAATGTGAAGGGTGACTGCCAAACCAGCAACTCCTGCCATCAAACTTCTCACATCCAGACTCTTAAGCATCACTGAGGAGATATCCTAAGGTTATTGCAGAGTTTGCCCCCCAAGCTGGAAATACAACCAGACACGATAGAAACATAGAATCCTAGGATGGTTTGTGTTGGAAGGGACCTTAAAGCTCACGCGGTTCCAACCCCTGCCACGGGCAGGGACCCCTTCCACTGGAGCAGCTTGCTCCAAGCCCCTGTGTCCAACCTGGCCTTCAACACTGCCAGGGATGGGGCAGCCACAGCTTCTCTGGGCACCCTGTGCCAGCGCCTCAGCACCCTCACAGGGAAGAGCTTCTGCCTAAGAGCTCATCTCAGTCTCCCCTCTGGCAGGTTAAAGCCATTCCCCTTGGCCTGTCCCTCCATCCCTTGTCCCAAGCCCCTCTCCAGCTTTCCTGCAGCCCCTTCAGGCACTGGAGCTGCTCTCAGGTCTCCCCTTCAGGAGCCTTCTCTTCTCCAGCTGCCCCAGCCCAGCTCTCTCAGCCTGGCTCCAGAGCAGAGCTGCTCCAACCACCAGAACAAGAAGTTTGTCAATACCATGCTGCTAAAACTCAAGCTGAGACAATGGAAGAAAGAGAAAACCACGGCAATTCTGCCATCAGGTCTGGGGACCGAGCAAACCAATACAAACTCCTCAGTAGGCTCCGGCGTGCTGCAAGTGAGCAAACCCACTTTTAGTCCCCTCTTAGCAGAAAACCCCAGAAATGGAAGTGTGATGTACCAGTAACGGCAGAAAAGACACCAGGGCTGCTTTTGCCACAAGGCACCTCTGCAGAAAGACCAAACGTCTTCCCATGCTTGATCCACATCAGCTCGTGGAGCCGAACACAACGGGATGTCGCTGGAATCACACAGCCCCGCCGCTGCCTCTGGACAGGATAAATGATGTGCAGGAAGGAGCTGGGTCAGGGTTGCTCTCAGCCTGGTGCAGGATCAAACAGCCCTGCCATCTCCTCCAGCCCCAATTCACTTTCTGATTAACTGTTAGCCACCGAAGGCCGCGTCATTACTGGTTAGAAAGTGGCACAGGAGAGGAAGAACACAGAGGTGGACAATTAAAATACTCCAGTCGCACAAGAAGATGAGTTGATGGCTTGGAGCAGAGGCACAACAAAAAGAAAAATCAGCTTTGCAGCCAATGCTAGAAATTAACTGCAATTTGATTTCTCTTTCCATTTACTCACTGAGTTAATGCTTTTGATTTTAATTCTTTATACCTGTGTGAAGTAGTACAATTTGCTTTATAACACTGATGTCTACTTTATGTTACTCAGCGACTTAATAACCTCTTTGCTAAGAAAAAGGTATGAGAACCTATGTCTAAGCTTTTTTTTTGTCAGGAATACCTATGACATGGACCTCAAACCAAGCTCCAAACACCCTGGATAATCCATTATTCTGCACATGTACAGAGCTCAGCAGAATGTGGCTCAGTTTTAGTGTGGATTGTAAGAGCTACGACAATGTAATAACTATAGAACAGGGATAATGCCTCTGAAATCTCAAAGAGAAGTTGGGAGACTTTTCTGCTCCATTTATCCAGAAGAGCATCAAAAGCACTCAAAACTCCAGTAACCTTATGTTTTTCACATCATCTTGTTTCACATCCTCAGGAGTCTGGAAATGATTTGGACTGTAATATCATCATAAAGCCAAGACTACGTCTCCTCACTGCTCTGCAGGCAAGCAGCCCCCAGCTGCCTCCGACCATCCCAGCCTGACACTGCTGTGGTTTCCTCCTGCTCCAGAAAGGCACCAAACTACCATCATTGACCCCCAAAATATGTGAGAAGCAGCATGGCAGCATCAGCAGTGCTCAAGGCCAGGTTGGACACAGGGGCTTGGAGCAAGCTGCTCTAGTGGAAGGGGTCCCTGCCTGTGGCAGGGGTTGGAACTGGAGGAGCTTTAAGGTCCCTTCCAACACAAACCAGGCTGGGATTCTGTGATTATGTGTGTGCAGTAAGTTAGATGCCTGTCTTTATGGTGATGTTGCATGGATAATCAGCTGCAAGTGACTGCCTCATCTACACAGCCTTACAATGGGATTCTTAATTAAAACTACATCATTTAGCTCTTGGTGGTGGTGAAGTCCAAGAAAGAAGGTAAGGTCAGTCCCAGCACAGGAGCCCACTGCATCCCACGAGCAGCCCTGCTGCTCCAACTTACACAGAGCACAGCTATTCAGTGAGAAACTGAACATGAGCCGGCTTCAGTGTGCGCCTGCAGCCCAGAAAGCAACTGCATCCTGGGCTGCATCCAAAGGAGCGTGACCAGCAGGGCGAAGGAGGTGATCCTGCCCCTCTGCTCTGCTCTCGTGAGACCTCACCTGGAGCATTGTGTGCAGTTCTGGTGTCCTCAACATAAAAAGGACATGGAACTGTTGGAACAAGTCCAGAGGAGGCCACGAGGATGATCAGGGGCTGGAGCACCTCCTGTATGAAGACAGGCTGAGGAAGTTGGGGCTGTTCAGCCTGGAGAAGAGAAGGCTGTGTGGAGACCTCAGAGCAGCTTCCAGTATCTGAAGGGGGCCTATAGGGATGCTGGGGAGGGACTCTTCATTAGGGACTGGAGTGACAGGACAAGGGGTAACGGGTTCAAACTTAAACAGGGGAAGTTTAGATTGGATATAAGGAGGAAATTCTTTCCTGTGAGGGTGGTGAGGCACTGGAATGGGTTGCCCAGGGAAGCTGTGAATGCTCCATCCCTGGCAGTGTTCAAGGCCAGGTTGGACAGAGCCTTGGGTGCCATGGTTTAGTGTGAGGTGTCCCTGCCCATGGCAGGGGAGTTGGAACTGGATGATCTTAAGGTCCTTTCCAACCCGAACTATTCTATGGTTCTATTCCATACCACTCCTACTACAATCTGACGTATCTATTTCCATTACAGCTTTTTTTGTAAGACTGAACAAACGAAGGAAGCCAGCTGGCTCTTGTGTCCACACAGCTGAGAGGGGTCTTCCCAATGCTCCATCCCAGCCCCATTTCTTTTGTGTCTTCTGATGTCTGCATAGGATGAAATGAAGGAGAAGATGGTTTTAGCAGAGGGGAGAGCATCAGGAACAGCACCTGTTTCAGTTTAACAGGCTCCTTCCAAACCACTTGCCAAGAACTGGAAGTTTCTAACGTGCTTCCAAAATAAACATGTAAGCAGCAGGTTGGCTTCGGGATCATCCTCAATAGCTTCATCATTATGAAAATCAGAGAAATGCTCCGAGTGGCCTCAGTGGGCAGCCATGCTCTAAATCAGTATGGTTTTAATTAGGTCTTTTACTTCTCAGCTACTTTTTCCCTCTGACAGTCCTTCATAAGCCTTAATGGAACCATTATAAGATGGACCTTGAGTTGTGTGATTTACAATAGAGAGAACTTATCACAATGGCTCTTTGGCAACTTGCTGAGAGTAAAGGTAAGAGCTGGCAGCTTCCAGCATAAATATTACAATGTTGCAGTGGCTCTATACAAATTTATTTGTATATAAATATACAAATTTGTATATTTATACAATATTTGTACTTATGAAATGTAATCGACTGGTTGAACATAACATCTAATGCTCACTTCAACTCCTGTAGCTACATTCACATGAATGTTTTCTCCCTGGACAGATACCTCACACTCCACAGTTTGTCTAAGAAGAGGTTTATAAACTCCTTCAGGTGTTGGGCTAATGAAGATTCTTCTTTATTTCTATTTGGAACAAAAAGCTTCCCAGCTAGCCCAAGTAAATGACCACAAGTCCTGGTAGGCTGCAGTCAGTTGAGGGCCAGTGGTCCATGTGGGCAGACTCTGATAACTCGTTATTACATTGCTCTAACAACTACAACAGTTCTACCCAGAACAGCAGGGATAAAGACCTTAAATAAATATAAATAGAGAAAACCAACATGGAATGTATGTTTTTTACATACAACTTGCCAAGATGAATGGAATGAGCTCTTCCCCCCACACTCTGTGGCAATGGTTGGAACTGGGTGAGCTTTAAGGTCCCTTCCAACCCAAACCAGTCTGGTGTTCTATGATTCAATAAAGGCTGATTGTCCTTTTCTTATATATACCTGTGCTTGTCTTACCAAACCATTTTTTGCCTAGAGAAATACCTGGTGTGTTACTTTTCAAATGGAAGAATCAGCAGTGATTAGAACACAAGAATTAACATTAAAACAAGACTCAGTCATGCAGCATCATTCTTTACATAATAAACATAGCGCTAGCTGGCAGTTTTACTGAAGCCTTCATTGTGAAATTAAACACAAATGCATTTTACCAACACCTAAATGTCATTTAAATAGTCTTTCTTTGATAGATGAAGGCTAAAGCCACCCCAAAACTGCAGATGAATTATCTGGTCTCTAATGATTCCAAACCGATTACGGGATACAGAGCAATCTCGTTAAATTTTATTCAAAAGCTTACTACACTTGTGTTTTCTCTTATTTTTCTATCACTGAAGCCCAGGAGGTTTAAGAACAATTCATTATGTATGAGACCCAACTTACAGTGCTTGACTGTTGATTAATAGGAAAGTTTGCTGTATGTACATTTGCAACATTAGATGCATACAATATGCTAACTTATTCTTTCACCCAAGCTAATTATTTACAAAAATGACTACTTGAGACTACAATTTATTAAACGCATGCATCCAGTCTCAATTTGGCCCCAAAAGACAGTCTGGAATGAAGATCTTTTACTTGATGTGACAACTTCTAGAAACAGTGTTATTAATATTGTAAATGTGGCAAATAAAGAGTTCAAATAGCCGTGTGCCTGCGTTGCATTCCCCCCCCCCCCAACTGAATCAATGAACAAAGCATCTTTTGAGCTTTTAAATTCATTGGGAAGCACAGCCTCATATAGTGTAATTTAGCTTCTTGGAAATGAAGTATCTCTATGATAGCAGTAAGAGATTAAAAAAAAGGGTGAGAGCTGTATAAGTAGAAATAACACCCGGGTTCGTGCTGAACGACCCCACTGCCAGTTCCTTTTAAGACCTATTAAGGAGGAACTGATGCATTTATGGAAGAGCACAAGAACTCAGAATTGAGTAAGACTCACTCCTTGTCTTACTGCCTTTGCAATATTTGGGTTTGAGGATGTAAATTCCTATGGATCCCTCTCTTTTACCCCCCAAAAGCAGCATGTGCACAAAAATTTGGGTATCAAATACAAATACCAACTAAATAGATGCACCTCTTGAGTAAAATACATCAGTATCAAAGTCTTTCTTTCTGACTCTTGCAGTTAATGATGTTAAATTCAGGCTCTACACTGAGGTTGTCTATGGATCAGCACACACAGCCAGCCATGATGCCTGCAAAGCCACTTCCCTGCTTATTCTGTACTCCTGGTGTGTGTGTACCAGCAACCGCGTTAAAGGAGGGAGTGAAACTCCTGTCCTCACATGCCAAGATAAGGAAAATCAATGTCAATGCCCAAAAGACTCAAGTGATAGCACTGAAGGTCATTAAATGCTACTCACTGCCCTGTACCATTAAAGTTTTGATTGGAATCCTATATAGAGAGACACAGATTTCAAACAAGATCTTGCCCTGGGATACAGTACTGGGAGAACAGGGAGGAAACGCAGCAATCAGTGAGCAATGGCCTCCCTAGGAACACAAGGAACACATTCAAGGAAAACAACCCCATGTGTGTGTGGTCTTGGCTTGTTTTCCTGAACATATTTCTTGTGTTTTCAGTGACGTTTATCTCATTATGGACAAAGATCTCTGTTCACACAAGGGTAAGGTGCAAGGACAACCACTAAGAAGTTATGGTTCATCATCCAACTCCATCTTCTCCTCTGCATCCCAATGCCCCAAACTCTGCTTCATTGTCTACTCTGTGTCAACCTACCTTTACATTGCCAGTTTCAACGCTCTACTCTTTCTACCCTTGCTACCACCCATCCTTTGGTGCATCCTCCTTAACTCACCTTGTTTGGACCGTTTCAGCACTACCCAACCTTACTGCTCTACAGTGGATTTCATGGTCCACCTCTTTGCTGGCCACCAGTTCAAGCACTGCTTCCTGTCTCCCAGCCACATTTTCTAGACTAATTCTTGTTTCCTCCAGCTTTTATCCTGCACTTTTCTACCTCATTTATGCTAGCAGAAGCAATTCAGGTCAAGACAACTATAGGCAGCTCTGGTGCTCATCAACACTGTGAGGCTGTATTGCCTTTGTGCTCAGCCCCAGAGACCCCCTTCTCCACTGAGACCCATTGCCCCTCTACAAATGACACGCTTCAAAGGCCTACAGCTGGGCCATATTTGGAGAACAGAAGTATTCCTGCTCTCTTCCTGCTATATTTCTGATATATATATATACACACACACAGAAATATATCCTGCTATATTTCTGTTTCAAACCAGTGGGTTTGGCAGCAAAACAACTGGAAGATTTGCCTATAAAATAAAAAAAAACAACACAATTTCTGTGCATCTTCTCATTGGAAAGACCCACCCTGGTCTAGATTAAGAATGGGGGAAGTCAGGGACATGCCCAAAAGACCCTCAACCAGCAGTAATTAAACAGATGCTCCACATGAAACGCTTTAAAGCAAAACCTCAGCCAAGTCACAAGCAGCAGCACACTCTCACCCAAGACGTGAGGCAACATGAAGCGTAGGTGATATCATCAGTTAGAGCTATAATTAGGTTAAAAGAAAGTCAGTTAATTTTAGCACTTACAAGAAATTGTTACAAAACATCTTTTTTCCCCTTATATAAAAGAATTCTCCCATCAGAATTCCAAGGTCGGTTTTATCACAGGCAATTAACTCTGTTAGGGCTGGCTGCAAGGGACCCTGGAACCACACACCATGCTCCCTTTGCTTCTCCACTTAGAAACTCCTTCTGTTTGGGGTATTTGCCACAGTCCCCCCACTATCTCCCAGCTCTGTGTAACCGCTGTGTAGCACCACCTTATACATAAACCCTAGCACCTCTATCCAGAAGGTTGCCTCGCAGTAACAGCCCAGTTACTAACTGGTATCTGAAGTAAATTTACATTTTTTCTACATATCTAAGATAGATTTAATCCCAATTATGCACATAAATCCTAAGGCAGTTAAAATACACATTACAACCCTGACACTGCGAGACCCGGGCCTCTGATCTCCGCTGGTGCACTGGGAAATTGGAGGAGGAAAACTTCAGGCTGAATTATTGGAACCGGGCTCTGACTTTGGATGCCCACCTTGACGTGTGCTACTGCATGAATTCCAGATGAAAGCGAGCACCCAGAATTATAATCAACAGCACCTGCAGATACTCCAGCCTATTAAAATGAATTAAGATACACATAAATCAGGAACCTCTTAAGAATTCAACTCATCAGGACATTTTTCAAAGCAGCTACTGCCCTGGTTGGGTGTAATGCAGTCTGTGCCCTCTGAGCATCTCCTGTTAGGACCTACCATGGGCTCACTGATGCCTGACACGCAGGGTCTCCCATCAGGGCAGAGACTGCCATACAACCTGATGTGTATGCTCCTGCCACCAGAGACACGCTGCCCATCTGCTGCTTGAAACACATGGAATGAAAGTATTTTCCTCATGTGGATGAGGCCCTTCTGATGTCCTGCACAACACAGCAGCTCTACAAGAGAACAGATGGCAGGAAGGGCACCAGTCAAAGCCCCTGAGGTCAGTTTGACCCTCCCCATGTTACTGTGAAGCTTCTTCAGTGTGAAGAAAGGGGGTACGTTTATTGTTTGCTAAACCAGATATGAGCACTCAGAAACCACAGACACTGGCATCAGATGAAACGGTCATGAAACTTGTCAAGATCTGGGATCCTAGCAGACATTCACCATCCAAAGTTCCATGTCAACACAGGTTGAGAACAGGACCCGTGGAAAACACTGCTAGTACATAGAATCCTCGAATGGTTTGTGTTGGAAGGGACCTTAAAGCTCCTCCAGCTCCAACCCCTGCCACGGGCAGGGACCCCTTCCACTAGAGCAGCTTGCTCCAAGCCCCTGTGTCCAACCTGGCCTTGAACACTGCCAGGGATGGGGCAGCCACAGCTTCTCTGGGCACCCTGTGCCAGTGCCTCACATGCACAGTTAATAAATATGGCCAAGAGAAGACGATCCGAGCACTGGGAAGCCGTGTGAGGAAAGGCTGAGAGCTGGGTTTGTTCAGCCTGAAGAAAAGAAGGCTCCAGGGAGACCTTATCATCATGTTCCAGTATTTAAAGGGTGGCTACACAGAAGAGACTCCCTTTTGACAAGGAGTCCCAAGGAACAGACGAGGGGTGATGGGCACAGGTTACTCCTGGGGAGATTCTGACTGGACACAAAAGAATTTTTCCTAATGAGAACAACCAGACACTGGAATCATCTCCCCAGGGAAGTGGTGGATTCCCCAACAGCGGACACTGATAAAGTCTGGCTGGACAGGATGCTGGGACATCTGGTCTAGGTCATGCTGTGCCAAGAAAGGTTGGAGCAGATGGTCCTTGAGGTCCCTTCAACCGGTGTTTCTATGAGTCTCTCTCCAAAGCTTTTTACAGGGATTTGAGACAGTCTCCCATACTCCTTGGCAGGATCTTTCCTAAATGGGATTACCCAACGGAGAACCGCCTCTGGCCTCAAAACCCCAAATACAACTCCACAACAGCAGGAAGGACACAAAATACTCAGCACTTGCCTTCATTTCAAATCAACATTTGTCTTGTTTACTGCTTGCAAGCCCATGGATCACCTCCTTGGAGGCTTTGTGCAATTACATCCCATTGCACACAGGATGGTCACTTCTGCACGTGCTGAGAGACCTGCACCCATACTCGAGGTGGCCTGGCAGGCACAAAGAGGGAAGCCCTCTTGAAAGCAACAGGACCCTCTGGAAGCAGCACGGATCTTCCCACCAGCACCACTCCTCACCCAGGACCATCTCCCAAGCATCTCCCTCTGCCACAGCTGCTGCCTAGGTCTCCCTCATCAGGCAGGACAAGCTTTCTATTCCTCCGAGGTAACCAAGCAGAACCCAATCCCAGCACTGGAAAACCAGCAGGGCACATCAATAAACCCAATAAAATTAGTGTTTCAAAAAAGCTGCTGTTCTAATTAACTGAAATAAGAGTCCATGAACTGCTGCTGCAAAAGAAGCTTGTTAAAGACCGAATATGGGAGCTGTAATTTACACAAACTCACCCCTTCCTGGACCAACTGGGCCTCAGCTTGTCCCTTGCTTTCTCCCACCTTCCTGCAGACCTCTGGAGCCCAGTGGGATGCTCCCTGCTGGGATCCAGGAGCTCTGGAACCTCTCCTTGCAGAGGAGCTGCCCCAGGATCACAGAATCCCAGACTGCTTTGTGTTGGAAGGGAGCTCAAAGCTCCTCCAGCTCCAACCCCTGCCATGGGCAGGGACCCCTTCCACTAGAGCAGCTTGCTCCAAGCCCCTGTGCCCAACCTGGCCTTGAACACTGCCAGGGATGGGGACCTGCTGTATCCTTACAATCACATCCAAACCCCACCAAAGGGGAAAAAGTGGGATCTAGCGGAAGCTGTGAATTAGAGTTCCAGCACTGGGGCTTTCCCCATTGATGTCCTGAGGCAGGAGAGATGGAGATGCTCACAGACCATCCTGTCTATGATGAGACAAACAAAACTACTTTCCATAACTCGGTTTTGAATGGTGGAGGAGTATTTTCCAAGCAATGCTTTCATTCGTCTCTCCTCTGAAATAGGGAATGGCGCCTGGGGACCGCTGTCCTCCGAGCTTTAGGTGCATCTGCATTACAACCCCATTAGCTTGTGTACTACACTCATTAATAAATAAGCTCCCCACTTAAGTGCCTTTCTTGTAAATTGGTTTATTCTGTTCCATATAAATAATATAAATTTCTCTTATCAAGTATAGTGGATTTTTCTCTTTACCTATGTACAGACACTACAGTAATTTAACCTAAGAACATGCTTCATACAACACGCTTCCTCAACATCCCCTGTCATCTGTCTGTATTTACTATGGCAGCTGGAGTATGTTAAATAGTTAGCATAGCATAAACTAATGCCTTTAATAACTGGCATAAGTATATTGACCATATGTCAAAAGTAAAACAAAAAACCCTACTAAATGGATAGTAATTGTAATTGTATTTTAAAACACTGAGGTCATGTTTAATTTTGAATCCAAGCTCTTAAAATGTGCTTCCTGGCAAGGATAGAATAATAAAGCCCTTAAGAGCAGAAAACCCCAAAAGTCGGTTATTATTGCAAATCTCTTTTCCAGATTATGAACGCTGCAATAAACAAACTGAATAAAAACTTTGTTTTCATCAGAAATACTGTCACTGCCTTTGAAAGCTGCAGCTTGATGTTAGAGGATGATCTAACTCGGCTCTTTGCCCCAGCTTCCTCCTCCCTGCAGCATCCAGGTGCTTGGCAGCTCAGCCCAGAGCACTCTGTTGCTACAGGGACACCAGGGACGTTGCTGGTTGTGTCCCACCACATCCTCCCATGCTGCTCGCCAGCTCCTGCAGGGCTGCAGTGCCTGCTTCTGGAGACAAGCTGGAAAGGGCCTTAAAGCTCCTCCAGCTCCAACCCCTGCCACGGGCAGGGACCCCTTCCACTAGAGCAGCTTGCTCCAAGCCCCTGTGTCCAACCTGGCCTTGAGCACTGCCTATCACTACAGCCATCATCTTCTTATGTTTGAAAGCCATCATCTCCCCCACATGTTTGCCCATACACTGTTTTCCTTCCTCTCATCCCCCTTGCAGCCTGTGGAAACGACAAGATCCAAAACAATTCCCTGCCAATCATGAGAGGTCAAATCAAGATTTCATTTGCATTATCAAGAGTCAGAGCAGCTCCTCCAGAGCACCTGTAATGCATCTGGCCGGACCTCTCCTAAAGCCACGTCCGATTAGCCCCCCAAGTGAACTTTTACTTGCCCCTTCTAATGGGCTGTGTTGCATTTAGGTGTGCAAATGAGGGACTACTTGCTAAATTAGCCATGTTAGGGGCAGCCAACGGGACAATTCCCATTTGAAGGGTGTACACACTACACACAACTTACAGCCTAGGTACATAACCACTGCGTAACACCCAGCCACCACTGAGAGAAGCCTAAAGGTCCCACATCCACTCATTAACCAGGGACTTCTTCTTTAGCTACTGGTTTCATTTTTAAGATGACAGCACAAATCAGTGATTATTCCTGGCAGTGCTCAAGGCCAGGTTGGACGCAGGGGCTTGGAGCAAGCTGCTCTAGTGGAAGGGGTCCCTGCCCATGGCAGGGGTTGGAACTGGATGAGCTTTAAGCTCCCTTCCAACTCAAACCTGTCTATGATTCTATGATTATATCCCCAAAGACTCGTCTTTACTAACGCCTACCTCTCCTGGAAAATAACTGAGCATTATTAAATGACTATAAACTTCTGAAGGTTGAAGTTTGTAAGAAACAGGCATCATATGAACCCTTCCACAGTTTACACATCATTTACACAGGAGAGAAAAGGAAAATAGAACTGCAAAGATGCTAAAAGCTGCAGGCACGTTCCTCTGGCTCTGCACAAGGTAGTGTAGTTTAGATAGCTGTCACTAACACCAAGGGGTTTATTAATAGGCAAAAATTAATTGTATGTAGACTGAATTAATGAGATGGAAAAACATGCATATTTCAGCTAATACAGAGGGGAACGGCCTCTACTGAGGCATCGGTAATGAAGTGGTAGGGCCAAGGCGCTGATGTGCGGAGCAGCTATCCAGTGAACCACAGTGCTTGACTGATGGTGTAGGCTGGAATGCCGGCAAAAAAGCCACTGTGGAATGTAAACAGCAGGCAAAGGGGGGTGCGCCCAGCGCTGACCCCCGCGCGCCGCCGCCACCACGCAGTCATAAATAAATGATTAGATGTAAAACCTCCAGAGGTTTTGCCTTTTCCACAGCAATTACAGGAGCAGATTATTACCATTCAAGTAGGGCTCCAGTTAAAGTTCATTGACTGGCAGGAATCATTCATTGCTGTCCCCATGTCTTAAGTCACTGTGACAGAAAATCCAATGTTAGCATGTACTGTGAAAATTTTAACAAGCCGAGTCAATATGCACTGAATGAACACAGTCTGGAGTTAAAATATATTACTGTCAATAACAGATTGAATTAAGAAAGTATGAAGCTTCAAATCTGATCAATGTCAGCCAGAAATTTCATGTACTTTATATACTATATTAAAAGTTGTCACACAGACAGACGCACGCAGGGATTTTTTTTGCCTCCCCTTTCTATCTTAAGCTCCATTTTTGGCTTGAAATAATGACAATAAGGTTGGTGGCGGAATAAATCGCACTAATGGTCTGGAGCTCAGCACTTCTCTTCCAAATGAACAGTTCATTTTCGCCCTCTGATTATTTGTACATGCTTAGAAATACTTCGCAAAGCTTCCAGGCTTTCCCCTGCCCTCTGACAGCACCGCAATAGACTGCGGGAAGTCAGGCGGTGTGCATGTGTTTGTAAACACAGCAGAGGATTTTCCAAGCAATGTGGCATTAAACACTGCTCTGGGATAAGAGCAAACCCTTGCTTTTTCAGCAGTGGCAATGTGCATGAAAATCCTTTGTGCTCCCGGTATTTCACCAGCCATTATTAAAAATACACCCAAAACCTTCCAGCATAGGGCACATCTGCACATTACAGATGTGTTTAAAAGTGTAATTACTAAGAACACACCAAATCCGCAGCCTTGTTTCTTTTTAACGAACTCTAACAAGTCTTATATTTTCCATCAGCTGAATTTAGCTCAGAGAACTGCCACCAAGAGCTCTGCTGAGCTGCTTGAGGATGATGACAGAGCTTGGACCATGCGTGGCATCACTGCCTGGACACACATGGACATGCTGAGGGCTGGCAGAGAAAGGAGGAGCCAACTCATTCACTAACAGGATGGAAAGGGCCAATGAAGCCATATATCCTTTTCCCTGGTATCTGCTTGTTCTCCAGGTAACTCATGCCATTCATTTAGGGCAGGTTGGGCACAGGGGCTTGGAGCAAGCTGCTCTAGTGGAAGGTGTCCCTGCCCGTGGCAGGGGTTGGAACTGGATGAGCTTTAAGGTCCCTTCCAACCCAAAGCATTTCAGGATTCTATGAGTCTTCTTTTCAGATTATACAGATTTATGCTAGATAAAGAGGCAGAAAATTACGGACTAATGACACAAGGTTCTTTGGATGGTTACATATGGAGAAATAACTGTGCGATGGAAACCAGAGGATTTGGAAATTGCCCAAAGTAGGCACACATTGCTATTACAGATCTAAACCCATAAACAGTGGACTTGACCTTCATGAATTTTCACTGATGCTTTGAAATAATCTATTCTCTCCTCTTTCCCCATGTCTGTGAACCTCAGGACAGAAAGTTCAGCTGTGGACCGCCTTCTCCTATGCTTTAAAGGTAAACAACCCAGAGGCTTGCACAGGTACCAGAGTATCAGCGTCACCATCTCTACAAGAAAACGCTTACTTCAAATAAAGAAACTGAGGCCAAGGATTGTATGAAAGGCTGGACCAGATGATCCCTGAGGTCCCTTCCAACCTGGTGTTCTATGATTCCATGAATTACTGCAAGAATTTTCCTCTCATTGAATCACAGAATGCTTTGGGGTTGGAAAGGACCTTAAGATCATCCAGTTGCAATGCCCTGCCATGGGCAGGGCCATCATTTAAGCAAAACTGGCCCATGCCAGCTTCCCCCACCAGTGTGCACGAGCACGTACATATGACTAAAAGCCCTAAAAAATCACTAGTTACTACACAGCAACCAACGAATCTGTGCTCTGAGCATGTCCAACAAGAGACACGACTGCACTGCTTCTGCAAGAGAAACAAGGTATGCACAGCTAATGACGCAAATGAGCTGGCAAATCTTCATCTTGTGAGCTATGATCACATCATGAGCTTATGGTTCAGAAAGATGCAGCAATTAAATAAACTGTTACCTATACACACTGAAAATGTCAAACTCAATGGGTCTTTTCCCTTCCTCCAGTTTAACTTTGCCTTTCATCCCTTCTTTTAGACAGAGGGAAGACGAATACTATATTGAAAGGTTTCTCCTTTCCCTTCTTAAACTTTATGCCCACTCTTTCTAAGAGGATATCTTCTTGACAGTAACAAATGAGGACGATAAGAGTAAGGCATGGTAGTGAGAGTACTTTCAGTATTCATGACCTGTCAAAGTAACTTTATGACCTAGCAGCCAGCTGCTATAATTCCAATAATGACCTACAGATGCCAAAATAATCTAAATTTATCGCTCTTTTTCTTGTGGCCAGCTCTGGCCTCGCCGATGAGAAGAGCTCCTCTTGCCTGTGGTGATCAGGGTTGGGAAATTCACTGCAGGAGAGCTCTTACCAGGCTGAGAGCGATGCTGACAGTGTCCCCATTGCCCCACAGACCCCTCTGCATCCTCAGCACAATACCGACTCACCGGTACCACATACACAGCAGCCGCCGGAGGAAAATGCTTCTGCTGCAATGTTCCACCTAACAGAGCAACAGCAAGAAAACAGGCGCTCCAACAGCCTCACTCAACAAGAATCAGTTAGAAATCCATGTTTTGGGGGGTAGGAAACCCAGCAAACACACACATCAATGCTGAATGGGATTCTGCTTTTCCCTGCGGTGTAAGGTCAGAGCTGGGAACTGCTTCCAACACCTGACTGCAAAGCAAATAATACCATAGAATCTCAGACTGGTTTGGGTTGGGAGGGACCTACCTTAAACTTGGGCAACCTGTGCCAGTGCCTCACCACCCTTATTATGATAGAAGCAGTAATATAACTACTGCTCCCTCCCATATGCACCTCCCGTATGAAGACAGGCTGAGAAAGTTGGGGCTGTTCAGCCTGGAGAAGAGAAGCTGCGTGGAGACCTCATAGCAGCTTCCAGTATCTGAAGGGGGCCTATAGGGATGCTGGGGAGGGACTCTTCATTAGGGACTGTAGTGACAGGACAAGGGGTAACGGGTTCAAACTGAAACAGGGGAAGTTTAGATTGGATATAAGGGGGAAATTCTTTCCTGTGAGGGTGGTGAGGCACTGGAATGGGTTGCCCAGGGAGGTTGTGAATGCTCCATCCCTGGCAGTGTTCAAGGCCAGGTTGGACAGAGCCTTGGGTGAGATGGTTTAGTGTGAGGTGTCCCTGCCCATGGCAGGGGGTTGGAACTGGATGATCTTAAGGTCCTTTCCAACCCTAACTATTCTATGAGTCTGTGAAGTTACTTGTCTGCTTGAAGGAATGTGCATCCAGTGGTACACCCTGAGCAAGGAAAATGATAATACTGTTTATGCTGGGTATACTTAGCCATTTTGTTTTAATAGTTATGACGTTTACTAAGGTTGTAATCCATTTTCAGCCCCATGACAATGCCAACGTGCATTCACTCAAATAAGCTGGAGACTAGAATAAACCAAGCCCAAGTCAATGCTGATTTACAGACTACCATTTGCTCCAGAACAGCAGGAACAACCAAGTCCCAAGAAGTGTTCATCCACATGAAAAGATGATGGCCACAACAGAGCCCAGGATTAACATTTTTTACTCTGAACTGTGTATTCCAGCATCCCAGTCCAATGCCTCCTCTTCCCTTATTCTGCTGACAACCGACTAGCAAGGCTTTGGGATTAGAGCTGTGGGAATTGGACATCAAGTAGAAATAGCTAAGACACATACTGGAATGAAGTAACATTCTACTTCTGTAGAATCGCAAGTGTAGTAAGTGAATATGAATGTTTCTGCATACTCTACTTTGACCTGAGAGAGGCTGGAAGAAAATCAGGCCTAACCCTGGTAGGGAGCAGGCATTCTAAGTCCTACAGAGACACTTCATTTCAAAAAGGGGCTGTAGAATGGGAACTGTGAGGAGCAAACTCCATAATAAATCAGCCCAAGCCCTATCTCCAGCCCAGTAACAGAAATAAAACCAATACATATCAAGACCTGCTCCATCCCCAGCAACTGGATCTGGAAGAGAAACCAGGCACTTGAGGCAGCTCTACCTGAGCATTTTCTGAAGCAAGGTACCGAAGTCAAAGCTAAGGAGTTTATCTGAGGCAACCAGAAGATCCAAAGCACGTTCAACTACATTAATGGTGCTCATAAGCACTTGAAATTAAGAGATCGCTATCTATGCAACATGATGCCTATGGAAAACCTGAAAACTAAGAGCCATCCCCAAGAAGGAGGCTTATCTGGCAAGATAAAACATTACATGTTTTGAAAGTTCAGTTAAATGTGTGCTTTAGAATGTCTGCAAAATGTTCAGACCAAGAACTAGGTAAGTTTTGCACTCAGAAATTAATTAAATCCAAATTTCACAAAGTAGCCCTATTCAGAATACATACACACACATCATCATCACATACTATTAGTACAGTAATAATAAAGAATAAAATCAAACAACAGAACTAATTCTGTTCATTAGGAGATTCCTGGAAAGAGAATTCCAGGAAAAACTGGAATACAGCAAGTGTGGCTCCTGTCTTCAAGTAGGGAAGTCCTTGGGAACTGCAGGCTGGTCGGACCCAGGCTTGCAAGACAGACGCCAGAGCTTAACACTACACACACAACTGGATACAGAAAACTTGCACATCAGCATCTCAACTAGGTCCCAAATCTGGACAAAACCAAATAGAATATAATCACAGAATGGTCTGGGTTGGAAAGGTCCTTAAAGCTCATCCAGTTTCAACCCCCTGCCACAGACAGGGATAGCTCACACTAGATCAGGTCACCCGACCTGGCCTTACAAACTACGAGGGATGGAGCATTTACCACCTCTTTGGGCACCCTATGCCAGCGCCTCACCACCCTAACAGTAAAGAACCTCTTCCTTATATCTAACCTAAATCTCCCCTGTTTCAGTTTGAACCCAGCACCCCATATCCTATTGCTAGGAGTCCCCTTCCAGCATCCCTGTAGCCCTCTTCAGATACTGGAAGCTGCTCTGAGGTCCCCACACAGCTTCCTGTTCTGCAGGCTGAACAGCCCAAACTTTCTTTGGGAAACAGCCTTTCCTTCTTCAACAAATTAAAGCATCCAAGAATTTCCCTATGCTTTAACCAAAGCAAAAACGTTGGTTTAGCAGCCAGAGCCTCCCACCAGCCATTTGCAAGGTGTCAGTCAGTGTTTCCAAAGACATTTAAAACCAGAGATACCAAGGTCTGAGTAATCAGGAAAAGCAAAACGCATCACGTGTATGACCTATGCATAAACACAAACCCCAGAACAGACTCATCACCCTCTGCTCTGAAGGGGTCTCTGCCTTTGTCCCTTTCAGCGTGCAATACCTTGATCAGATATTTCTGCTGTTCTTGATTGAGCATAACCCCCTATCTGGTAATTGCTGCTTTGAAGATGCTAATAATGAAACCTAACTCTTCTTTATGTCCTAACATTTTTCTGCATTAAGGGTGAGTTTTTATAGCGTTTTTCCCCAACAAGACATCCTGCTTGTAAATAACACAACATTAAGTGTCATGATATAATTGATTTTCTAATGAGGTTTTCAAAAAGCATTATATTTTTGCTTGTCAGAAAATCTTTACAACAGAAATAAGTTCTTCCATATTTATTCCTTATAAACTGAACTTTTTATGCCTACAGTGAAGTTGAGGTGGATTCAATCATGCAGATTACCACAAAACAATGTATTCTATCCAATTTTTTAGGGTTCTCCATGTTTGTATGTTGGGCTGTGAAACTGGGAGGAAAGCAGTCCTTAGTGGTGTGCCTGGTTTGGGGACAACCTCAGCCTGGGATCAGCAAAAAGACTGTGTGTTTGGGTACAAGTGAAACTGATGTGAACCTGGTGCAGCAACCAAGGCGCTGTGGTAGACACAACCCCCAAAAGGATCCAATGTAGTCCTCTAGAAAATAGAATATACAAGTTCTGCTACTTTGGAAAATGTTGTGGATGATCATGGAATGGTTGGGACTGGAAGGGACCCTCCTTACAGCTCATCCAGTCCCAACCCCTGCCACGGGCAGGGACCCCTTCCACTAGAGCAGCTTGCTCCAAGCCCCTGTGTCCAACCTGGCCTTGAACACTGCCAGGGATGGGGCAGCCACAGCTTCTCTGGGCACCCTGTGCCAGCGCCTCAGCACCCTCACAGGGAAGAGCTTCTGCCTAAGAGCTCATCTCAGTCTCCCCTCGGGCAGGTTAAAGCCATTCCCCTTGGCCTGGCCCTACATCCCTTGTCCCAAGCCCCTCTCCAGCTTTCCTGCAGCCCCTTCAGGCACTGGAGCTGCTCTCAGGTCTCCCCTTCAGGAGCCTTCTCTTCTCCAGGCTGCCCCAGCCCAGCTCTCTCAGCCTGGCTCCAGAGCAGAGCTGCTCCAGCCCTCCCAGCATCTCCGTGGCCTCCTCTGGACTCATTCCAGCAGCCCCGTGTCTCTCTTTTGCTAGGAGCTGCAGAGCTGGACACAGGACTCCAGTCTTCCCGGGAGCCTGAGTCACCCTAGGATGGGTTTAGATGCCAGTAACAGAGTTTTGTGTTGCCCGAACAAAAATCATATATTTTTATCTGAAGAATTTATTCAAGCCACCTGCTCTTTGAGACAATCTGTAGCTGTCTGCACTATGAAAAGAAAGCTCATACTTCTTGCACCTCCAGGATTCACCCTCTATTGATGGATAAAAAGGAAGCAGGAACATATATAGATACACGTGCATGTGCAAACAGAAAATGGGGGTAAAGAAACGAAAGTTTCTACAATATCATACTAAAACAACACCAACCATCTTGCTTCTGACTCCTTCAGACAGTCTCAGCACACAGAACCACCAGAAATTATGATTTATAGCCCTGAATTACTGCCGGGCAGTTCCACTTGTAGCTCCCCCTTCAATGCTTGAGTGATGCATTATTTATGAAGATGGACAAACACACACTTGAGCCTGGATTTGCAATTTGGCACAAGCTTTATAAAAGGACCCCAAAAAGACAGCAGGCAGGTGATGGAACTGGAGCTCACTGTGTTATCTGGTTAGATTATCAACCTGGAGGAGTGGGGCAAAGCAGAGGAAACCCTTCTGCAAAGGGGATTCTAAAATCCCTTCACAGCTATTGGGAAGCTGTTCCACAAGTATCACAACTAACAGATGGGTGCCTACTCATTAAATCTGATGCCTATCAATATACTTTCCCAAGACCAAGTGTCCATAAAGGCTCTCCTCGCCCACATCCCTAAGGAGGGACTTGCCTGCAGGCTGTCCTGCTCATGGACACCCGCTTGCCTGAGGTTCGGAGGAATATAATCATGTTCTTAGCCCTTGGTCAAATGGGGCTGAGACCATCCATCACACTCAAAAGTAAGCAGAGAAAAGTTAATGAGAAGGACGATCACATCAGCCTTACTTCTACAGGAAGGGACACAGAAAAAGAAGGACAAAAAATAGCCTGTAGCACACTTGGAGAAGCCTTGTCCCTATGGAAAAACATCTACCCCAGCCTCTGAACTGCATTTTCTTTCCTCTGCCTCATCCATGCTCCCTGCCAGCGTATCCTGTGCTGTTCCTGCTGCTTCCTTAGCAGCTATTAACCAGGGTTTTCACAGCAGGACACCCACTCTCCTGCTCCAGAGCTGTTCCCCTTCGTATATCCTTCCACTTATAAACCTGGCTCTGCACTACAATGGATGCTTTCATCTTGAGATACAGGAGAGCCCCTCTTCTAAAGTGACACTGCTATGGGTGACATGGTTTACTGGTAGTCCTGGAGTAAAGGTTGGACTCGATCTTAAAGCTCTTTTCCAATCTAGTTGATTCCATGATTCTATTCTATGGTATTGAAACAGGATTTGCCAAGTGGTGACTGCTTTCCCCCTGGTCCAGTGAGGGTGGCAGTGCCCAAAGGGCACCAACGTGCTTACAACCAATGCCAAAGGTACTGCCAAGGATGAAGTTAAACAATGTTCATGTCCAAAGGGCACCAACATGCTGAAGTGCAATGCCAAGAGTACCACTGAGCACAAAGGCAGGGTTAAACGTTCACGTACAAAGTGAAACCAGCATTCTTACAATCAACACCAAAGATGCCACTGAGCACAAAGGGTAAAGCAACATTCACATGCCCTGGTTCTGTAGCTGCACCTAAGCCTGGGTTTCCTCAGAGGAGTCTCCTTGGATGGGATGCAGACTCAGCTGGAGCTGTATTTCTGTACAGCTCTCCTTGTCTGACAGGGGGCAAAACTGGATGGCAATTCAAAATAACTCTGTAAACCTCTTGAACTGGCCACTAACATCAGCCTGAGCCTGCTCTGCACCGCACTACAGCCCAGCCTCAGCACTGCCACTGTGATGCGAGGTGATGCTCATCCCACCCACCGCAGTAGCCAAAAGATCTCCCCTTTCACGCTTCAGCTTCCAACTCTTGTGCTCCCAAACTTGGATTTTCCAGCACGTACTGGCGGAACCGACCCATCAGGCCCCGTTTCCTCTCTCCGGAGGGTGGCTTTTGTTCCCTTTCGTCCTCCTCCAAGGCGCGGGGCCCCGGGGGACGGCCGGGCTGTCAGCGCCGCTTCCCGACCCAGCCTAGTGGAACCCCCGGTCTCCCTCCCGCGCTGCCGGGGCCACGGGGAACCACTGGCTGCAAGGGAAGAGAGACAGAAAAAGCACAAGCAAATGAAGAGAGACAGGAGCTAAGATCTGGATGGATTCTCCCCCCCCTCTTCCCCACTCCATAATCTTCACAAAAGTTTCCTTTTTCCTTCCGTCTCGCTTTAAAGAGCCTTTCTGTTGTGAAAGGATCAGGTTGGTGGGATGACAGGTTTTCCATTGTATAAGCCCTCACTCTGGCTTTTCTTCCTACACAGATGATAATATCGCAAGCCAAAACACTGCTGGGCTTTTTGTGGTTTTCTTCTTTCATTTTGCTTGTTTTTCCTGGGTTTGGGGGTTCTTTTTGTTAATTTGGCTGGTTTTGTTTGACTTTTTCACACACTCATTAAGCCTTTCCTTTACTGACACCTCATCACCCAAATTTTTAATTAAAATCAAAAGAACCCTCCTTTTCCCTTCTTATTTCAGCTTCTTCCTACGTCTCATTCCAAAGCAACCATAGGAAGATGTCCATATGGAGGGTGCCCTGGGTGGTGGGATGGGGGTGCTCCCCCAGCACTGCTGCCTAGCTCCCAGCCTGTCCATACCATGGATCCCATGGGCAGCACCACACATGATCCTTACTCAGCTCCTGTTTTCCTTGTCTTAAAAAAGGCCATAAATAACAGTAAAAAATCTGTCATTATTTTTACATCATTAGCAATACTGATGTTAATCAAAGCACTGATTTAATTACAGACACGGAGGGGTGCAGCCAGAGGAACCGCGCTGCTCATTGCTTTAGCATCCGACGTGCTTCATACACATTACTGCAATGTAAAGAGAAAAACGTTTCCTCAGATGGCACTCTTTGCTCCCCACTCTTCCTGTGACTCCAGGTCTGACAGCGTGCAGTGATCAACGTCACACCATTTAGCCTAACAGCGCAATAACAACATAATCAGTGCTGCATTTACCTCTGCTGTTGCCGTGTTTGAAACACGTTGTGAGATAAAACATGATCAAAATGAGTCTTTTATCCCCCGATCTCTTTAGTTTTACTATTTATGTTTAAACCCCCACCTCCTATCACACCAGAACCACCCCCCCAACCGATATAAGCAGGTTTAAAACAGTTGCCGCAAGCACAGTGACATCTCACGCAGGTATTATAAAAATAAACACTTAAAAGAAAACTCAAGGCCATTAACCATGATGCCTTATCTCAGGGGTAGCCAACCTTTTAGGATCTGGGGACTATTTGACATGGTTTCAAGGGCTGCATGCACATGCTGTCCTGAATCCAGCCCCATGGGATCCCGTGGCCAAGCAAACTTTGCAAACAAGCTATCCAGGCACTGCAAAGGAAATAAGATGGGCATGCAGAAGCAAAACTCGTGAACAAAAATGTGTCTGGAAACACTTCACAAAGCCTATAAAGGGCAGATAAGCAGAACAGAAAGGAAATGTTTCAGAAATCCAAGGAACTCAAACAATGATCATACAACCAGCCCTTCAATATCTTGCAAGCGCATTAATTCTGTGGCCGT
>NW_026915780.1:1680000-1697500 GCF_034315485.1 Pezoporus occidentalis
CCAAGGCAGGTTTGCTTCTCTCCCTGCTTCAGCTCTGCATGGAGGTTAATAAATCAGACTCCCCCCCCCGAGCCAAAATAAGGGCAGAAGATGTGGCTGTGGATATGTTGCTGTGAGAGCACGCGCAGACCTGAGCAAAACAAGGGTTTTAAAAGGATGCTTTTTGTGAATATGGAAAACCCTTTCACACGCAGGGTGTTGAGGAGCCCAAACTCCCCTTCTTCCAAATCCTGTGAGGACACAGCACTGAGATCACAGTTTTTTGATAAACATGGTTTTAAAGTCATGCTAAAACACCTACAGAACAAGAAACCCAGCTTCTTTCCGTACGTTCCTCCAAACTGTGGCTGTATCACACCATGCTGCGAGGGCTGGAGCAGCTCTGCTCTGGAGCCAGGTTGAGAGAGCTGGGCTGGGGCAGCCTGGAGAAGAGAAGACTCCTGAAGGGGAGACCTGAGAGCAGCTCCAGTGCCTGAAGGGGCTGCAGGAAAGCTGGAGAGGGGCTTGGGACAAGGGATGTAGGGACAGGCCAAGGGGAATGGCTTTAACCTCCCCGAGGGGAGACTGAGATGAGCTCTTAGGCAGAAGCTCTTCCCTGTGAGGGTGCTGAGGCGCTGGCACAGGGTGCCCAGAGAAGCTCTGGTTGCCCCATCCCTGGCAGTGCTCAAGGCCAGGTTGGACACAGGGGCTTGGAGCAAGCTGCTCTAGTGGAAGGGGTCCCTGCCCGTGGCAGGGGTTGGAGCTGGAGGAGCTTTAGGGTTCCTTCCAACACAAACTGCTCTATGGTTCTAGGGAAGTTTCTAAACTGCACAAGAAATTTTTGTACCTATTAATTTCAGGTTATGAGATATCTCTTCCATATGAAAAACCATGCTGCTGCATAATAAAGCTTGTTACTAAAAGTATTCAATATTCATAATGTTTTAGCAAGTAGCAAATTCTCATTAATACAAGCGTGGTGCGTGCACCACTGATTTTTAGGAATCTTTACTTCCCAAGAACAATGCACATCAATGCCACCACAATGCCTTTGTCTGCAGTGAGAACATGCTCTTGCTCAGGTACTTACTGTGTTAAGAGCATGGTTTGTGTTCTGGCAGCAAGGCCAAACGCAAGTTTTGCCTCGCAACAGGAGAAGAAACTGTAAAGAATAAGACAGTCAAACGTTCCACTAAACTATCTATGAGCTTTATTTGTGGCAAAGCATAATAATAATTGGCATGAATAGCATACTGGACAGGCTGCTAAATATAAACCTTTCCTTGTTCTGGCACCTTCTTTCCTTTCAGGTTCTGAAGACAACCAGACTGCAACAGCATGATCTATTTGTGATAAGGCATCACCTACAACATCACTCTTGAGATCCCAGAAGCCAGCACTGGTGAGCTGCTCACATGAGCTGCCCAGAGGACAACAGCTCCATTGCGATGACCGTGTCCAAGGCACCATTACAGACCAGACTGAACACACTCAAATCTGCTTCTAAGGGCAAATATCCATAAGGTTTTGAAGTCACAGATGCCAGCTACCCAAGAGGATCAACAACCGCACATGGGACAGAAGGACGTGATCACCCCAACTTTAACTACCACACTTCCGTCTTTTCCAGCCTCAACGGGCACTGTAGACAACCAAGACTGCCAAAGTACACATTAAACTTACAGCAGTAAAAATAACTAAGAACAATCCTACCAGTGAAACCACAGGATTCCGCATGACATGTTGGCTGCATGAAATCATTAAGATTACATTTCATTTATACCAATCAGTCTGAGGTAAAGGCGCATGAAATTAACTTGATGCAGCACATTCTGCATTTTATTATGCAATGTGCTTTAAAACCTGTATTAATATACCTGCGCCACTGACAGAGTGAGCCAACTCCCTGAATTAAGATTAAAAGATTGGTTTTATGTATATACACATCTACATTTGAACACTGAACTCCCGCAACCATCTTATTCCATGAAATAATCCATCAATTGGTACTGATCGTAACTGTTAAACCTTCCCAAACAGCAAACGTAATTATCATATCTAAACCTTATTGATGCCCCAGTACTCCAGACTGAGCCCAGTCTCCAGCTCCTAATTGATGGTGAAACAGTTCACTGCAATAGGATAAAGCAGTGAAGAGTTAGTGACCATCTCTGACAGCTCATGGAGCACAGAGGAGATCCCAGAGGATCTGCAGAGACGGGGGAAAAAGGAGACAGGAAGAAATTATAGACTAGTCAAACTTTGATATTGGGAGAGATAATGGAACAAATTATTGAAATATTTATAAGCATCTCAGGTTCAGAAGGTTATAAACCACCAAACAAATCTCATCTTTTCCTTTGACAAGATAATTGGCCTCATGGATAAGGGGGGCAGCAATAGGGGAAACACACACTGACTTTATCACAATTTTTATGTACCTTTGCAGATGACATCCTCATAAAAAGCAAGGGAAATGCAGTCTACGTTGAGTATAAGGTGGATGCCAAGAAAACTTTAGACAGATGGAAGCAGTAAGTATTTACTGCATAGTGGGAAGGGACACAGAAACCTCTGTGTGAAAAGGTATTCTGCAGTAACGTAAGCTGAAAGTCCCAATCTCTGTGTTTGAACTGCCAAGGAGGTGTTACACTGGACACTCCAAACACCAGCTGTCAGACTGTGATGGCATAATACCTCTGGAGTCTGGAACATTTGGTTAAGACTGAGTTGATTAGAGAGTGGACTTATAAATCCAGCACACACCAAGCTGGGATATGGTCCAAGCAGCTTATGTGAAAGAATCAGAAACCAAAATCATGTTGATGAATTAAGACAAATAGTCCAAAGCAGCAAGATAGGAGAGCCTTGATCCACTAGGAATGGAAAAATCAATTATATACACAGAAAGTAGTTCAGAGAGTGCCTTCAACCCTCAGTGTTCAGTGATTTGTGTGTTTTGTACTTACTAACAATTAGGTAGGACAGGGACATGATAAAATGACGATCACAGAATTGAGATCACGATGAGAAAGGCAAGCAGTGCCCTCATGGATAGGACATCAAGGCACCCACACTTCAGCAAACCCTGTTATTAACATTTTCTCAAAACATCCTCAAAATCAAAGCAAATATGATCTATATGAGCACAGCGTTAAATAGGCACCTAAAGGGCTAAAGGAATAGCCCAGCAGCAATCACTGAACACGAGGCCACCTCTGATGAGACGCTGCCAAAATCTTGCTTTTCATTTTGCCTTAAAACAGTGAAGATGAATTACTGAAGCCATAATTAAAACCGTAATTAAAACAGTATTTCAGAGAGTTCCAGTTTGGAAGAAGTATTAAAGCAAGTTATGTCCTATAAAGCAAGGAGATATGGTATAACCACGTAAAGCAAGTTGTTTGAAGACTGTGATCACCATGAGGAATGGAGAGCAACCAACACTGTGGAAGCAATGGGATAAAACAAAGAAAGGGAACAGAGACAAAGTACTTTAAGCTGGAAGCAACTTGACAATGAGATCTCCTCTACACCACTGTGAGGTGCCTTTACAAACTCCAGACTTCCGGAATCATTTGCTAAGACTCCTCAAGTTGCAAGGATGCTGGGTGTTGCTTCTTGGGAAAGAAGCATGAACGGAATGAATGTGCATTGGGAAAAAGCAGAAGGGTGAAACCACTCTTAGTTCCTACATCGCTGTGACTGAAGCCAGATTACTGTGAAACTATCTCCTACGTATGAGAGGAGAAACTGTAAGTAAAAAACTGTACCTGCCTTAAAGCAGGTATAAGCTTTTATTCACTGTCTGTATTTATTAAATACTTCTGACCTTTCTTCAGTGCTGTTCATGCTTAGTGCTACTTCCTACTTGAAGTCTCTGAATTGGCAGGAACAAAAGTAATAAACAGAAATGGCTGTCAGAGTTACTTCAAACAGCACTGTGGAACTACTCTCTTGTCATGAAGCTTCTGATAATGGGGTCTCTGTACAAACTGAGGGTGGGGAGGCACTAGAACAGAGAAGCTGTGGCTGCCCCATCCCTGGCAGTGTTCAAGGCCAGGTTGGACACACGGGCTTGGAGCAAGCTGCTCTAGTGGAAGGTGTCCCTGCCCGTGGCAGGGGTTGGATCTGGAGGAGCTTTAAGGTCCCTTCAACCCAAACCACTGTGTAAGGGTTGTATATGCTTTATCATCTCTGCGTTACATTCCTTATTTATGGTATCTGAAGATCCACCAATCCTGCTGCCACTTTACCATCTGCACTGAGGACAAGGCTCCCACTTTGCTGCGCTTTTAGAAGACAACACAGGGCCCTGAAGCTTGCCTACTCCTCAGCCAAACCCATTAAAAATGGCTTTTCCTTGTCCTCACTCTGCCTGCTAACTGGAATGATGCTGTGGGAAATGATAAAACTGTAAGGCTTGTGGTATGATTTTATTAGTTATGGCTAGTTTGTTTGGAATGAAGTCCTTTGTCACCGGAAAGAAATGCACCGATTTATTTTCATCTGAGAGTTTCAAGAGTATACTTACATGGCAGTATTTCTAGTATCTATTGCACGAGTTCAGTTTTGAATGAATCCACATGGATACAGTTGGAAAATACTCGCAAAACTCCTTCCTTGTCTGACTTGTTAGCTCCTGAACCAATCAGAGGAACACCGAGCACCAGTGAGAGATGCGGCACAAAAGCCACTACTGCAAAGCTGGGTCATGGATGCACTTCATCATCCACCAAAATGGGTTTACACAGGTGAAAGGAATTAATGTCCTGAATGTTCTCCTGAGCTTTCCAAGGATGCTGCCTCCAGAGGCATGACCTATAAAGAGTCTATCTATAGGAGCTCAGTGATTTTTCTGCATGTGATATGTAGACATTTTCATGCCTACAGACTACCAAAGATCTTAAGAGGTAATCAGAAAAACAAGCACATCTTCAGTGGGATCAAGTTTTATGCAGGAGCTCTTGCCTCCTCTGGGGAAAAAGATTAGGGAACAATATTCCTAGAAGGCTGAAAACATCTTCAGGAACAACAGGCAGAACGGGTGGTAGGCTAATAATAGGTGTGTATGCTAAAAATACAAAACTAGCTAATTTGATTCATAATTTTAATAGCATTGGAACACTCTTTTGTCCTAAAAGGGTTGTGATCTATTTAAGGCATTTCAGAGAAGGAGTTTGTGCTGAAGCTGATGGCGTTCCCTCCAAGGCTGTACTTGCTGGCTGCAGACAGGTACCCCATCATCACCCTTCCTCCACTGCCTTTGGTGAGACCTGACTCCATGGCAGCCAGCCCTTTCTGCACCATGGACTTCTTAATTTGCATGACCACAACTGCAGCAATTTGCTCACAATCACTGTTGGTTTTTTTGGGGTCTAAAGGATTTTCTCTCTTCTGAATCACGCTCATAAAATCATAGAAGGTTCTGTGCTGGAAGGGAGCTTAAAGCTCCTCCAGCTCCAACCCCTGCCATGGGCAGGGACCCCTTCCACTAGAGCAGCTTGCTCCAAGCCCCTGTGTCCAACCTGGCCATTCCCCTTGGCCTGTCCCTACATCCCTTGTCCCAAGCCCCTCTCCAGCTTTCCTGCAGCCCCTTTAGGCACTGGAGCTGCTCTCAGGTCTCCCCTTCAGGAGCCTTCTCTTCTCCAGGCTGCCCCAGCCCAGCTCTCTCAGCCTGGCTCCAGAGCAGAGCTGCTCCAGCCCTCGCAGCATCTCCATGGCCTCCTCTGGCCTCTCTCCAACAGCTCCACGTCCCTCTTGTGCTGCTGCCCCAGAGCTGGATCAGGGCTGCCCCGGGGGGGGTCTCCCCTTCATGCAACAGAGGGGCAGGATCCCCTCCCTGAGCTGCTGCTCTGGGGGTGCAGCCCAGCACACAGGGGGCTCTGGGCTATCAGCACAAGCTGTTTCCATCATCCCTGAAGGTTTCAGTGGCCACCGAGCAGAGGCGAAGCTCCGGCATAGCCGGGGAGGCAGCGAAGGCTCTCTCATTCACACCAAACCTCCTGCCAGAAAACCCACTTACAGTGGCAGCTCGAAAGGTCACCCCAGCATCACAACTTCCACCTCCACCGAGCCCCATCTCGTACGGCTTTACAAATATTTGGAGTCTGATCCTCCAAATACGACCTGTCAAAACAAGCCGGTGGAACAGCAGCGTGCCCAAAGGAAAGCCCCTCTATAAATAACCTGCAGGGGGAAAAAAGTGTTTACTTTATTTGCTGCATGTGAGAGGGAGGTAAAACCTAAGCAAACTTTCAACACCAGCTGAGTTTACATATTTAAACTTGAGCGGTGCCAAAGTTGCAGCCTAACTGGCACCGCAAAGCCTAACAAAAAAAGTCATATATTGACAAAACACCCAGCCATAATAAAACCACATCCAGTTAATAACTTGGAGAACGAATGTTAACTCCTAGCACAATAGAAAAGTCCCCTTAAACACAATAAAGCAGTGATATAATTTACTCTCAGCTCCTTTTCAAAACATTACTCTCTGCCCACAATCACATTCAGATTACAAAATTCCTTTTGTAGTTTTCTCCTAGCTATGGGAATAAAATAAACCACTTAGATGACAGTAAAGTGTCTGTAAAATATATAACAGCAATAACTCCTGGCGGAAATGCAGCTGATATTTATACAAGAGCCAAAGCAGGGAGCAGAGAAAAGGCTCAGGCCAAGGATGGGTGTCTGCCTTGAGAGGCCTCTTATGGCTGAGATCCTGGGTTAGCCTGGTACCCAACACGAGATGCCAAGTGATGGGAAGCATTCAACGCCCCATGTCACCGGCACATGAGGAAGGATCATAGAATCACAGAGTGGTTTGGGTTGGAAGGGACCTCAAAGCTCCTCCAGTTCCAACCCCTGCCACAGGCAGGGACCCCTTCCACTAGAGCAGCTTGCTCCAAGCCCCTGTGTCCAACCTGGCCTTGAACACTGCCAGGGATGGGGCAGCCACAGCTTCTCTGGGCACCCTGTGCCAGCGCCTCAGCACCCTCACAGGGAAGAGCTTCTTCCTCTCCTGCCTTTGGTGAGCAGCCAAGGAGGAACACAGAAGGCAAAAGTCTCACAAGATCCCAATTCCAGAAGTTATTTCATGGCAGATTTAATTAGGGCAAGGAGGTGGCAAAAGCAGCTTTTGTCCAGGCTTCTGTTCCACCAAAGCAGAAATACCTTCCATAGAGCAAAGGGAGACCACTTATTTTATATTCAGTGGCTACCCCAGTGTTGGAGGGATGGATCTGGACCAAAACCCAAAGCAGTGTTTCCCCCAGCCAGATCCTTCCTTGCCTGCATTCCACAAACAGGGCACACGAAACAACCTTCCCAACATCTGTCTGCAGCTGGAGGCTACAGCCAAACCCTGCTGACAGCCTTCACTGCAGCAACAGGAATTAGTAGGGTCTGTCTCTGACTGCAGAACAAATGCATTAATTTGGATAGATAAAAAGTTACATCAAATTTGAGGTTGGCCAATGTAAATCACATGCCCTAAGGAATGAAGCCCTGGACAGCCACATTATTATGTGTGTTAGGGGGCATGTACCCTTTTAGCATCAGTCATCATCTACATCTTTTCCATATGTTTGAATATGTTCTCATGGAATTTAACCAATTGCTTAATTCCTCAATGAAAGAAATTAAGATTCTAAATCAAAATCTACACTGCTAAAGCTGAAATAAGAAATCGCTGTTCTGTCTGCTACTGCAAAGTACACCCTCCTGCAGCAGCAATGGCCGCCACTTTTGGGTAGTGCTTTTGTTGTTGGTTTTGAGTGCTGATTTGCAAACAACTTCAATTTCAATGTGAAACCCACAGAGTGAATGAAAATCATGCTGGAATATTTTTAATACTATAAGATTTATCACTCTGGGCTAGGGGATGTGCAGGCCTTTGGCACACGATACAGTCCCGATCCATGGCATCAGGCAGCACAACATGGAACATCACTCTTGAGAGCATCAATGGCCTCAAGCCTACAGATCCCACCTCTCCTGTCCCTCTCATCTGGTTCACAATCAACTACCAGTGAAGGCATGCAGGTATCTGCACCAGCCCCAAGAGACGGGTTTGACACAGGTAAGTCTCAAGTAACTCAGAAGCAGTGTGAGGCATTTGGTTAAGCTCAGTGAAATATGGTCTGTAACACCTCTTGTTTTGCGTTTAGAAGCTGTGAAAAGCATCTGATGCAAAGGTTATTCCAAGAATAAAATAGTCTAAAATACATATGAAGAAAAATAAGTATTACTCATGACATTTATTGGAGCAAACGCAACATTTATCTGCAAGAAGTAGTTATGGCTACTCAGAAAGCTGATTCATTTTCATCACTAGAAGCAGGGGGTAGGTACCAGAACAAGACTTCATCCTCTCCATACCACTTCGTGCCAGTCCAATATGAAATCCCTGATGCTAACAGACACAACCAGCCAGAAGGATCTACTCTTGTAATTTATAATAAAGTAAATCTCAAGTCAATTTTAAAGAAAAACCCATGAACATTTTCCTGCTCAAAATTATTTGCCGAACTTGACAGAGGTTTATGAATACTTGTAGTTGACTTGACATTTTTCAATGAATAAAGTGTTTGAGCAAATCATTTGTCAGAATCTAATTACTTTACTTCGTTGTGTATTTGTATACGAGACTTTGAATTCAAATGAGAAGGTATTATTAGGTTTACTGTCTAGGACTAGTTGACATTATAAAAAGCTAACCCCCCTCCTCAACCGAAAACACCCCTGAGAATCGAGAGCACTTTCAGATTTAGTTTGGCTGAGAACAAACTGCTTTAGCTTCAGAAGAAACAGAAATTAACTTCAGATCCCTCCTGGAGGGCTTTGGGTGTGTAATTTCTTCAACTTTGAGACAGATTTACAAGAACCAAAGAAAGGGTTGGAAGGGACCTTAAAGCTCCTCCAGGTCCAACCCCCTGTGTCCAACCTGGCCTTGAGCACTGCCAGGGATGGGGCAGCCACAGCTTCTCTGGGCACCCTGTGCCAGCGCCTCAGCACCCTCACAGGGAAGAATCCACATACACGTATCAGAGTTACTGATTTCGACTGACTGAAAAGGTTATTTTAACTGAACATACATATATTTTATATACACAGTCAGGTAAATGCATTTTCAACAGCAGCTACTGAAGAACAGAAGACGCACCACAAACTTCTCCCAATGGACATACACATCCTTGGACCAGCACTCAGCAAACACTGAGTGATGCATAACACCAAAGAAGAGTTTCTTTGGGTAAACCCCACCCACTGTCCCACTGCAAAGCCAATCAAGGACCCAACCCAAACGGTGCTGGGAACAAAGGGACCCTGAGGAGCCAGATGTAAATACAAGGGAGTCCCTTCAGACGTGACACCTTCAAAAAGTTCTACCACAAGTTCTTCATGGCCAAGGTGGGATTTTTAGGCATAACGATGCCTAACAACAGAAGCAACGTGTGGCAAAAGAAATGAGGGAAGCTGTTGGTAGGGAACAATACGGCCACAACTCACTAATTACAGCAAAGGATGAAGGATGCTCTTCAGCCGAGCAGAAGCAGCCACCTCCTAAGTTCCAATGTGTACATTTTACAGTCTGCAAAAAGAGTTTTCTTTCACTTCTTCTGCACGTTATTTTCAAAGCTGTTTTACTGCACATAAACCCATCACGCTCTGGAACCACACATAGGCTCTCTGCATAAAATATCACCTTATCTTCGTATAAGCAAACTATTTTAACTCCCTAGAGCTATTTAGCTAACCACTTGCTGTGACCTCTGAATTCTTCTCCTGAATTATATTTTTATGCGCTATATAGAGGTACTGTTATGTTACTGTTTTCATTCCAGGTGCCAAAATGGACAAGTTTATTGCCAACTGCTTGCTCTGTGTCTATTTTTTTTCCCTTTAAAAGACTTAACTGACCCAGCAGTTCTAATTTGTTTTTAATTCACACGTGAATGGCTTATGAAGAAAATCACATCTACTGGGAAGAAAAAACAAACACGTCAGTGATATCTGGGGTAAAAGAAAGCAACTGCCAAAAGTGTCACCCTGCTGGCATGACTGAGCAGCTCTGTACCAGCACAGAGAAGTGCTACTCTTGGCACGATGTTTGGGTAACACGTTGTTTGTATTTACTACCATGACGGCTGTCAGAGTGTGATGCCCTGGAGACGCCTGTCACAGGGTCCTGAGGTATGGGCAGGGATGCTGGCTGAAAGCCCTGCCTGTGCCATGAGGAATGGGAGGCCCGGAGCTGGAATCCATCTGTCTCCCTCCCAGAGACTGACAGAGTGGTTTGGGTTGGAAGGGACCTTAAAGCTCATCTAGGCCCAACCCCCCTGCCATGGGCAGGGACACCTCACACTAGACCACGTCACCCAACACTCTGTCCAACCTGGCCTTGAACACTGCCAGGGATGGAGCTTTCACCATTCCTTTGGGCACCCTGTGCCAGTGCCTCAGCACCCTCACAGTAAAGAACTTCTTCCTCTTATCTAACCTGAACTTCCCCTGTTTCAGTCTGAACCCATCACCCCTTGTCCTATCACTACATTCCTTGATGAAGAGTCCCTCTCCAGCATCCTTGTGGCCCCCTTCATATATTGGAAGGCTGCTGTGAGGCCTTCAGGCAGCTTCTGCTCCAGCTTCTCCCGAAATGCTTACTATTATAAAAGATCTGCTCAAACACAACTGGAACTGCATCAAAATCACAGCAAACCCAAAATCTCTGCCCAACTCACCCTAACTACCAGAGAAACTTAACACCAGTGATACGCAAAAGGAGGCTTTTTGCCCAACAACCATTGAGACTACATTAAAGAATAAAGATACCTTACCATGCAGCAGACCTCTGTGCTATCAACGTAATAACACTAAAATCTCAGCAATGAAAGCATATATATGTGTAAGAAAATATAAAGGGGGGGGGGGGTCATGGCCCCACAGCCGGTGGCAATCTGCCCAGACAGTGCTATAGAATAAAAGCTGCTGCTGGGATGCCTGTGGAGCCCTGAGAAATCCATCTCTCTGTGTAATCACGGATGTCTTCACAGCTCCCCTTAAGTCAACAGAACGAAGATCATTATCCATGTCATTACCAGCATTAGGACAAAAAGGAGATATTGTTGGCTGCTGAATTAGGCATAAACCTGAATAATCTTTCAGGAGAAATTCCAGCTGCCTTTATCAGCAGGAAATACATCGCACTCCCAAGGTGAATGAAAGGAAGGAACACATCAGGCTGGTGAAGGCTACGCTGGTACAGCCAGAACAAGACATTGTGTGTTATGGCTGAGAGCTGTGGGTTACACCAAAAGCCAATAGGGAGGTGGAGGCCACACAACGGAGATTTGAATCCTCCTTCAATGCTGGTCCTTCAGAGAACAGGGCTATTAAAGTGTCTCTGGTAGTGAGGTGCTGGCACAGGGTGCTGGAGAAGCTGTGGCTGCCCCATCCCTGGCAGTGTTCAAGGCCAGGTTGGACACAGGGGCTTGGAGCAAGCTGCTCTAGTGGAAGGGGTCCCTGCCCATGGCAGGGGTTGGAGCTGGAGGAGCTTTAAGGTCCCTTCCAACACAAACCAGTCAGTGAGTCTATGATTCATACCCAGCTCCGAACACAGTTTCACTGAGGACTATTACTACTATGGTAACAGGTTAGGTTTATTTAGCTACCTGCCCAGGTATTTTTGTTCTATTTGTGGTAAGAATGGAAGAGATTTAGCTTTCTAAACAAAAAAACCTCATACAGAAAGGCAGTCAATAAAAATATCTGCTTTTGTGAGCATTTTCTTCTGCGACATTAAATCTCTTATGCCATTAAGTGATTTCACTCATTTCTCCACAGACAACCATCAACCATAAATAAGCAAGCAGAACATCTGTAGAAGGAGACAGGCCATCACAACAGACCCCCACATTCAGTCCATGCTAAGTAAGGAACTATTATTTCACCTCCAGGCAAATACTAACTATTTAAACAGACAATTAAATGATCCTTCAGTTACTTAAAGGATCTTAAAGCCCTTACAGTGAAGTTCTTTACCAGCCAGGAACTGCAACACTTGTAAAAGACCAATCAGTGACATCGTCAAAAAAAGAAGGGATAACTGCTTCACATCCAAAGCAATATCCATGAAAGAATTACTCATTTACCAGTAACATACTCATCTTTAAAGCACTTCACGTATTTCCAAAAGGATTCACTAGTTGAAATGGAAAGAGAATGCTGTATGGAGATTGTTTCCCTCTGGGAATCTCAGCAAAGGACAGAACCACCATGGAAAGACAACTGCACCTTCCCTGCTGCACTGGGCAGGTCGGGGAGAGCTCTGAAAAATGAGGGACTGTTATTTGCTCATGGCAAGGAAGAACCTTTATTCTTAGGAATGACTGATTATTTAATTAATTGTGATTTAAGGGAATTAAAATGCTAGGGAGAAGCTGGCAAGGACTTCAATGACTGAAGAGATGCCCCAGTCGCAGCCACTCCAGACAAGGATCGTCTACGATAGAAGTTTCCATAAAGCAAGACAAACTGAACTCTTACATCCAAAAAGCACGGTTTTCCTACGACATTCCAAAAATGCTTTCAAAAACAGAACCAGTGTTCAAGGCCAGGCTGGATGGAGCTTGGAGCAACCCGCTCTAGTGGAAGATGTCCCTGCCTGCACTGGTTGGAACTGGATGAGTGTTAAGGTCCCCTCCAACACAAACCAGTCTGATTCATTCTATGCTCACAGTAGGTAAGAGAAAGGAGAAACTCGGAGTGATGCAGATCACCAGCAGTGCCAGCTTCAACAGGCTACCAGGGAGGATGTTTTCTGCTGGCTTTTCTCATCCTTAATGAGAATTAATCTAATTTAAAAGTGGAACTATGTATCACACCCCATTAATGATGGAACGCCGCAAGAACAGATCTTGACTGAAGCCTCTCTAACACTACAGAAAACAAGCTTCCCACTGAAGTTCTATCATCAACATTTCTGAATAATTAATTTGGAAATGAAAGCAGCTTCAAGGTTAGCAAGGTTCCTTCAACGCTCCTTGGAATGATTTGCAATATTCAACATCTTCTATCATAAGAGTGCACTTGGAGTTGTCTATCACATTGCAACCAGACGACCTACGGAAACACAGGAATAGATGGAACAGTAAAACATAACCTCCTACACGGAAATAATCAAACATACTCAGAGATGAAAACCGAATTTAATGTGTGTTCCTGAGGGATGGCAAACAAAACACAGGAGGGGCTATCCTGCATTGGCATGGTGGAATGAGATGCAAAACGCTTATGAAAGGCTTCCATTTGGGCTGTTAAATCCACATGCTTTGGAAACGCGGGGCTCTGCAACGAGCACCACTGAGGTCTGGTGTCAATTTAAATGCACTGAACACCAGGAAAATGCCCCCAACTAAGGCTTCAAACTTGTACAGCACATTTCCACTCAACCCAACTAGATTGCCTGTCACATCTGACATGGCTTGTCAAAAGTTATCCTTCACTGCTCATGGGCAACATGGAGGGTCAAAAGACCAAATACAATGGTCCAACCCATCGCGGTTTTTTTCCTCCTTCAGAGCAGCAGATATTGAACTCGGAGATGACAAGACAGAGCAGGTTGAGGGGGCTGCCAGAGAAAGAGAAGCTGTCCAGAGCCGCTGATCTGAAGGAGAAAAACCAGCCGGTCTGTGCATGTCACGGCCAGGGCTCGGGTGCTGACAGTCTCACACAAAAGGGAGTGAAAAGCCGAGGAACTTGAAGTGGCCTTTGCAAACCATTTCACCCGTTAAGAAGGGAAGACACGGCCACCCGGTAATGTGAAACTGGCTGAAGGGGGAAAGGATGCTCTCCATGTTGTGCAGCTGCAGCTGTATGGACCAGAGGTGATTTTTCACTCTCTGAAAGGAATTTGAATTTTAAGAGAAGCTTTCTCACTCAGCTTCTTTTTAGAAATAACCCCCTGAAACGCACATTTGTATAAAGCAACACCTTTCTACAGCAAAATCTTTACCAATGTTTTCAGTCCATTAAATGCCAATTAACAGAAAACCGATCTATTAATAACTACAGATACAGAAGGTGCCATAAGCCCGTCACAGTTAGTAGCCTTATTCCTGTTTGAATGGACAAGTGCAGTGATTTTCCACAAGATCACTAAAAAAGTTGCAGTGATGTGCTGCCGTGACACAAATCTCAATTTGTCCTTTTCATTCAGGTGCCTAACACTCTCCTTACCACTCCACTAGCACAGTACGCTAACCCTCTCTGCTTCTACTTGTAAAAGAAGCAAATATGAGCGGACAAAAAACCTGGAGAGGGGCTTTGGACAAGGGCCTGGAGGGACAGGCCAAGGGGAATGGCTTTAACCTGCCAGAGGGGAGACTGAGATGAGCTCTTAGGCAGAAGCTCTTCCCTGTGAGGGTGCTGAGGCACTGGCACAGGGTGCCCAGAGAAGCTGTGGCTGCCCCATCCCTGGCAGTGCTCAAGGCCAGACTGGACACAGGGGCTTGGAGCAAGCTGCTCTAGTGGAAGGGGTCCCTGCCTGTGGCAGGGGTTGGAACTGGATGAGCTTTAAGGTCCTTTCCAACCCAAACCAGTCTGCAATGGTGATATTACTAATGCTACGTATTTCAACTGGTTTGCACAGATGCTCCTCACAAGTAAAAAAGCCAATGTTTTAGACATTTTTGAGATCTTAATCTTAACTATGGAACCAAGTAATAATGATGACAATAACAGTAATAATAAATCTAATTTCCTAGGTTTGCCTTTTCAAATTGTGTCCTACCACTGCCTCCCCTGTACTCCTTCTGGGGTCAGGGGATGAGGACATAGAGATGCCTGGCTACTGGTGGGTCACGAGCACTGCATGCCATGGACCTTCCTGCCCCACCAGCTTTGTTTTCCTTCAACATCCCATTGCTCTCATCGCATTCAGGAGCTGCAATTTAATTCAAGTGCACTCGAGTTCCAGCAAACACAAAGGGGCTGAGAGCGGTGGCGTGTGAGAGGCTCCATGTAAGGAGGAGACAGGGTAAACACCAGTGCAGTGGCCGGTGAAGAGGATAACCTGCCCACACATACAGCAGCCCAATTAGCTGAGGCAGAAAGGGCTTTTATTCCCCTAAGAGCAAAGTCTGAGCAATGCTCTCTATCAGGCAGCATGAGATGAAGCTACGGTGCGGTCCAGGTCTAAGCAGTGACATCGAGCACTAAAGCTACACCCACAAACCCCCAATAAAAGGAAACTTGGATAAGCAGATGATGCAGAAGATGCTGAAAGCTTACTGCTATACGTCTAAAGTGGCTCTCTATAGGAAAATCATGGAAGGAACAGTCTTACCTATAAGGGCAGAGGAAGAAGCACCTTTATCTGGTGTTACCTGGGGGCACAATAGAAAACTCATCACCTGGCAAGTGGTGTAATGGCCTTTACCTTTCCAAAACACCATTAAGAACTCTTTAGCATTGAGAGCCTAAAAAAATCCTAGATAAAAGAGGAACTACAAACTTAAAAATTGTTAAAGCACATCAAACTAATCTCATTACAAGACTTTTCCCAGAACTACTTTATTATCAACCACAGCCCAAGCAACAAAAGTCTGCAAGAAGCTCCAAGCATCTGTAGCATACAAATAGATGTGTCTAATGACTGACTCCATCCTTAACTAACTTGCCTTACTAAATCACTCTGACAATGCACATAAACTAAAGAACACAAAGAAACCCAAAGAAGAATGAGATGGATAAAGTATCAAATAAGGAAATATGAGTAAAGAAATTAACAGCTAAGGAAAACTAAGTACGAAATTGGAGAGAACAACTGTACTCAAAGTTTCTTCTGTAAATAGAAATATATATTGTGTATACATTATATGGTGTATAGTCGATGCTGTAACACTGAGGGTTTTGAAGAAAACATCGCAGTCCAAAAGCTTTCAAAACCAAAATCACCTGGTTTAGGAGCAAAAGGACTTGCACTTTCATGGTGTGTGCTATTAGAAAGGCTCAGCGATTTCTGAACCAACAAAGCTTGCCTAAGACACGAGGTCCTTTAATCCCACTGCCACCCCAGCCCCTGCCCAAGTGGAGCAGACCACCTTCCGCACGCTGCTCGAGGCTAAACGCTGGCTGTGTGTGTAACCAGTGAATTCAACAGCCTCTTTAACATCCCAGAACGAATTACTGACAAGTCATTTTTTGCTCCATATTGCGAGGCAACGTGGCAACCCTGTTTTGGTTTTTTTCCTTTCCTATTACAAACATGTGCTGCACCTCGCCTCAGAGCCATTCAGATGCTGATACAAGATTCATAATGGCTGTCAGAATCTGCAATTTTTCCTTTTGTTTTATGAGGTCAGGCAATATTACCTGCACTGATGTATTCCATTTCCCCAGCTGAAAACCTTCTCATTTGAGCACGACAGGTTGAGGGAGTCATGATTTTGCAACCTAGCATGTGAAACACTGTGCGAGGGGGCAGGTGCCTAACCCCACGTTCTCCTCTTGCTCTTGTCCACTGGCAACAGTAAATTAAACTGTCAAAAACGGAATTGTCCTGTCATCAACAAAGCTATAGCTTCACGAGTATTGCAACATCAGATATGTTTCTAATTCTGCATTCCCCTGCACCTGTAATTTCATCAGGAACTCACACTGGACCATGGTGAGAAGCTGTCCAGGGGACACTGGCACCACAAGCTCCTTGGGAGGCTTGACATGGCATTTCAAAGGCAGAAATTAATGAGCAGGACCAATAACTTGTTTTATATATATGTGTATGTATGTGTGTATCTATATCTATATAAGGCATATGGCACAAGCTCCTGACCTTCCACATTGCTCCACAGCCCAGAGGAGGGCAGGGATGCTAACGGGCTGAGATGAGGGCACAAAGAGCTGCAATAAAGAACCAGCACTGAAACACATTTAAACACATTAATCACTCAGATAAAGTGGACTTAAACTTCAAAACCTCCTTTCTTTTCCTTCTGTCCACCTCAGAGATTAAAAGAGCCTCCAAGAAGTTCTCTCTCCCATTAGATGGGTTTTAATCTGGGGTACATTGCTCCATGAGTTGGTGGCAGAAGCAATAGTTGGAGAGTTAATTTAGTCACTTCATTTCCAACTGGGAATACTCAAGCCAACATTTAGTTTTGTCATGCAGCTCTCCAGGAGTCATTTTAAAAGGGATACAATTAACTACAATCTTAGTTTTAGGATTTAAATGCAATTTCAGTTTTTCTTGAAGCTGATTTCTACCTTTTCTTTAACCTGCTTTAGAACTGAGTAAGTTACTAACCTCACGTAAACACAAACTGCCCAGAGAATATCCGTGCTTCACAAAACAAATAAACCACTGTCAAAACACTGTTTCAATGCACATGTAACACAGCAGAATATCCAGCAGAAGGATTATACAAATTAGGATCATTAAAGCAAAAGGGGGCATCTCTCTTGATATGCTGATAAACACAAAACAAGGGTTTGTTGTTATTAATTCAATGTAGCAATC
>NW_026915780.1:1702500-1852500 GCF_034315485.1 Pezoporus occidentalis
TAGTCCAAGGGGATTTTTGTTGGTCACGGACCAATGAACTACACGGAATTTCCACAGCTGTAATATACTGCTGTGACAATACGGAATTCTGCTCTTATTGCAGCGGCCACTCAAATAGCAAGTACTGGGGTATCACATATTTGTGGTGCAGTGAAGTGTCAGGGAGCCTTGGACTCGAACAAGGCTCCTTTCAAGAGCATATACAATGGTAGGATATGTTCTTCATGTGGCCCCCTGAGATTTTTTTTTTCCACTTATTTTAGTCTACACTAATCCAAGTTGGAAAAAAAGAATAATACAAAAAGAGAGGAAAACTCTTTTTCTCCCCCTAAAAAAAGGATGAGGAGTCCAGTATTGCCTTGCGAGTTCACCAGCCACCAGAAAATCAAATTACAACTGTATAATGCAAGGAAAATGGAGGGAGCAACTTGGTCTAGTGGAAAGCATCCATGCCCATGGTTAGAACAGGATGAGCTTTAAGGTCCCTTCCAACCCAAACCACTCTAGGACTCTGTGATAAATAAGGCACCAAGGAAGGATTAATACAACATGTCTCTTAAGCCTAACAGAAGCTAAACTGGTACCTACAGACACAACTGTGGTGGTAGTATTATCTTTGTATCCTAAAATTACTTTTCCATTCTTCCCACAAAGCCAATGCAAGTGGTTTTGGCAGTGGCCACTGCTTTTCCACTGGGGAGAAGGCATTAGTACACCATGGTATGTATGATGCCCACTGCTGCCTTGACTAAGGAGGCAGGAAAACCAGCCAGGTTTGTGAGAAGCAATGTGAATATTTACCCAATTTAGTTCACTTCATTTCTAAGTGCAACATTTCTAAATACAACGTGAACATTGGTTCAACAAACAGGAAAGGAGGCTCAGAAAACACCCAACCACAACACCTGAAGACAGGCGGATGCTCTATTTAGGACCCCTTTGCATTTCAAGCCTGGAGACGAAGGAGGCTTCTAGCCCAGGGCAGACATAAAATTTAGCTACAGCAACAGATGAGCTGCTTATCATTCTTTGCACAATATTTCTTAGTGGCTCCCCAAACACCATGATGCTGACCAAGATGAGATTATCTCATATATATGGAACAACCTTCCCACTACTCTCCATCACAATTAAAATCGCTCTTACCCTTACCTGCTAGTTATTTCTATCATTTCCCCAACTCAATCCTTCATTTTGCATTTAGAATTTTATCATTAAATCTCTTCTCCAACGAAGGTTAGCACAATTTCACTGCAGCACCTCAAAACTTGAGACTTCACACGTGTGCTACCCCACTGTGGTGGTAAATAGAAAGTATTATTGAGCTGAATAGTCAACTTCAGACAACCAAAGGCTGAGACTGTGAGAGCTTTAAATGTCAAATCCTTCCTGTGACAATAAAGAAGTCACCTGGCTTTTAATACTGATGATAAAGAAAGGCACCATATTTATTTATGATAGGCTCAGTAATTCTACATGGAACACATTTTCTATGCACTTCGCTTTACGATAGCATTATATACTCTGGGTGTTTGTGCATAGTAACTCCAGAAAGTAAACTAGTTACACAGTGATGTACATGGTACTCTACCATAAAACACGCATTTCTAATTTTAAGTAGAACTCTGTATGAGCCTAACCACGAGATACTTGAAGATGCATTATCTACACTCTGAGATACATTTCATAATGTGGATGTGATAAATAACCACTAGTGCTATAATCTAATAAAACGAATTCTCTTACACTGCTTCCCTTGATTTCTTTTTTCTCCAATACTACTTAAAAGTTTTGAGCTTCCTTGCAGCAAGCCTAATTAAATGTAAAAATAGAATGTAGTTCAGTCATAAACTTGTATTTTCAGTTCAAGTAAGTGTCACCTCAATGATAAAAGCCAAATCAAATCCAATTAACCTGTAGAAGATGCTAATGCAACAAATTAAGTACACACAAACCACAGAATTACACGAAAATCAGGCTCTGGAAAAAATCAGAATCACAGAATAGTTAGGGTTGGAAAGGACCTTAAGATCATCCAGTTCCAACCCCCCTGCCATGGGCAGGGACACCTCACACTAAACCAGGTCACCCAAGGCTTCGTCCAACCTGGTCTTGAACACTGCCAGGGATGGAGCATTCACAAACTCCCTGGGCAACCCATTCCAGTGCCTCACCACCCTCACAGGAAAGAACTTCTTCCTTATATCCAATCTAAACGTCCCCTGTTTAAGTTTGAGCCCGTTACCCCCTGTCCTGTCACTACAGTCCCTAATGAAGAGTCCCTCCCCAGCATCCCTATAGGCCCCCTTCAGATACTGGAAGCTGCTCTGAGGTCTCCACGCAGCTTCTCTTCTCCAGGCTGAACAGCCCCAACTTTCTCAGCCTGTCTCCACACAGGAGGTGCTCCAGCCCCTGAGCATCCTCGTGGCCTCCTCTGGACTTGTTCCAACAGTTCCATGTCCTTTTTATGCTGAGGACACCAGAACTGCACACAATGCTCCAGGTGAGGTCTCACAAGAGCAGAGTACAGGGGCAGGATCACCTCCTTCGACCTGCTGGTCACGCTCCTTTGGATGCAGCCCAGGATACGGTTGGTTTCTGGGCAGCGAGCTCACACTGAAGCCAGCTCATGTTCATTTTCTCATCAGCCAACACCCCCAAGTCCTTCTCTGCAGGGCTGCTCTGAATCTCTTCTCTGCCCAACCTGTAGCTGTGCCTGGGATTGCTCCCACCCAGGTGTAGGACCTTGTACTTGGCATGGTTAAACCTCATGGGGTTGGCATCAGCCCACCTCACAAGCATGTCAAGGTCCCTCTGGATGGCATTCCTTCCCTTCAGGGTATCAACCGAACCACACAGCTCGGGGTCATCGGCAAACTTGCTGAGGGCGCACTCAATCCGACTGTCCATGTCAGTGACAAAGATGTTTAACAAATTACTCTGGAATCTTTCTACCAAAGCAGTCATTGCAATGCAGAATGAAATGCACATGCATCTTTCCCAACAGACCTGGTCAGCTTTCCCCACGACCCTTCCTTCAAGAGGCTTCCCAACCAGTTCGCTCCATAAAACAAGCAGAGATTTTGTGATGCAATAGCTCCACTTTAAACCTTTCAGTCCACTTTCATACCGGCCTCTCAACACGATTTCATTTTTTCCCCTCATACACAATATTTCCTAAGACTTGACCATGGCTTTCCCAGAAGCTGCTACTGATGTAATTTCAATTGGAGTCAGTTAAGCACTTCTCTCTGTCCTTATCTCAGGACAAAGCACCTTATTCTCAGCACAGGACTTCACAAACACATTTGGCTTTTCACACGCTCAGTCACAGAATCCTGGAATGGTTAGGTGGGAAGGGACCTCAAAGCTCCTCCAGCTCCAACCCCTGCCACAGGCAGGGACCCCTTCCACTAGAGCAGCTTGCTCCAAGCCCCTGTGTCCAACCTGGCCTTGAACACTGCCAGGGATGGGGCAGCCACAGCTTCTCTGGGCACCCTGTGCCAGCGCCTCAGCACCCTCCCAGGGAAGAGCTTCTGCCTTAGAACCAACCTGAACTTCCCCTGTTTCAGTTTGAACCCATCACCCCTTGTCCTGTTGCCACGGTCCCGGCTGAAATCCCTGATGTCAACTCACACTGAGCATCTGCTCATCTGTTCATCCCTCCCTGCTGAACCTGTACGCTGCCTGCCTTGTATTTGGTGGTTGATCAGTCTTGATAAAGACCTTTATCAAATATTTGCTGATTTTCAGCCACATCACCTTTATTTGAGACTCTTCTACCAATGTACAAGAAATATTTTAAACACTGACTCTACCTTGCATTACTCCTCCAGTCCATATCCACACTGGTTGCTGCACCCATCCTTGTTATCACCCAAGTGCTTGCAATAAAACAGGTAGAACAAACCAAAGGGAAACCACGTCCTGTGACTGACTGCTTCATTTTAACCTTTACACGAGGCCCCTCTGCAACAGTAGATGCTACATACTTCTCCCCATTTGATCCAAGAGCTCATCCAGCCTTTGAGTTTTCAAAAGTGCCTGCTGGTGTTGACTGCAAGTGCTTTAGACAGTCCCTTAAGTATCCTCAGATTAAAATAATCGGGCCTTTTAAAAGAGGCAGGACTCTAACAGTGGATCTCCTAGGCTGAGATCTTACCCATTTTCTGCTGGTATTAATTGTGTGAACCATCTGCTCACTTCTGATTTTTATTTTAATTGAAAACAAATGCGGAAAGTCATTGAACACTTCAGTCTCATTTGCTAATAGCTCCCTGCTTCCCTCGAGTAGCAGACCAAACACTTTACTTGGTCTTCCTCTTATTACTAATGTACTTACCAATCCATTTCTGTATGTCTCTAGCTAGTTCCATCTTATTTTGTCCCTTACTTCCCTATTTTGTCCCTTTACAATGGTACTATTCCTTTTGTACTTCCTTTTGAATTGAGCTGCCCTTATTCTCTCTTTTTTCTTGTGTTTAAGGTCTTTGAATGACCAGCTCGAGATGTAGCCACACAGGTTTCACCTATTTCTTCCTTTCCCCTGCACTGAAGCTTCCTTCCACCATTAATCAGTGACAGATCTTTGCAGCTTTGTCCTGCCCATAAGAACTCAGCTACCAATGTGAGATTCCCAGCCTGGTTTGGGTTGGAGAGGTCCTTAAAGCTCCTCCAGCTCCAACCCCTGCCACAGGCAGGGACCCCTTCCACTGGAGCAGCTTGCTCCAAGCCCTGTGTCTAACCTGGCCTTGAACACTGCCAGGGATGGGGCAGCCACAGCTTCTCTGGGCACCCTGTGCCAGCGCCTCAGCACCCTCACAGGGAAGAGCTTCTGCCTAAGAGCTCATCTCAGTCTCCCCTTGGGCAGGTTAAAGCCATTCCCCTTGGCCTGTCCCTACAGGCCCTTGTAAATACTCACCTATTTTCTATGCTATTAGAATTATTATAATGATATTTAATTATACATTATAATATATAGCATACCATTATTATTATCATATACTATTAGTCTATTAAATCCTGTTTTTGCAAAGGGATGTCATTTTGCAGACTTTTCTGTTTCGTTTTGGGGACTGTGGATCATAGCTTCCACAGCCACTCATGCTTATTCTTAGAGCCTTGCATCATGACTCAGTACCACTATAAAAGACTAAAAATTAAGGGCTTCCTCCCCTTATCTTCCCATTCCACAACAAAGTCAGCTCATTTTAACGGTTTTGCTACTTCTGTCCCCAGATATGTTCCTGAGAGTTAAAGCCTCCTCTACTCCATGATATCCTGGACCTTGCTGATGGGAACACTCCATCTAAGTGGTAACTTCATACCCTGCTTTGAAATCTTATGAAGAAAAGCAAATTTATGACAAACTGTGATTGGGTGGTTAACAAGAGGAGAATTAGGATTGCCACTGAATAAATTCTCTGGCATTTCACTTGAGAAAACTGGATCATGCATTAAAAATGAATCATGCTTATAAAATCCCAGCACCTCCTGGTATAACCAGACCCATGGGTCTCCATCAGGCAGGACACTCGCTTTTCCAAGTGACTACTTGGACTCCTAAGGAAGATCCCATTTTTGTCAGGTTTCTTCAACTGGTATTAGAATAGAATAGAATAGAACAGAATAGAATAGAACAGAATAGTTAGGGTTGGAAAGGACCTTAAGATCATCAAGTTCCAACCCCTCTGCCGTGGGCAGGGATACCTCACACTAAATCATATCACCCAAGGCCTCATCCAACCTGGTCTTGAACACTGCCAGGGATGGAGCATTCACAACCTCCCTGGGCTCAGTGCAAGATCACACTGTACCTCTTAGACCATTATAACAAAATCAGCGTTCAACAACTGCACAACCTTTAATGCAGTGTCTTAGGGAAGACTTGATCACCAGACTATCTCTACTTTACCTATGATAGATGGCTTTGCGCATATAGTCTGGTAGGAGAGATTAACCTCAGTTATAGCAAATACCAGATTTATAGCCAGGCATTAGAAGAGGTTGCCCATTCTATGAATCTACCCATATTTTGGTATTCCATATATTTGATGCTTTTGCATAACTCCTGTAACCAAAACAGCTCCAGGTCACTGCTCTGACATTTAAAGGTGGAACTCTCCTTTTGCCTTGTGCAAGTTTAAATAGGAAAAAACACATCCTTAATACCACAAATCCTCTCCTGCCAAAAAAACACAGGGAGTAAAGAAGTGTTTGTTTCTTTGAATTCCCACATTCAGTGCAGGTAGGATTGTATTATTGCCCTATAATAGGCACAGTGTATCGCCCTGTAATAGGCACATAGTATCCTCTCATTTATGTTGGTGAGATTAAGGCAAAAGGAAGTCACAATAATTTGCTGTAAGGGATCTTGAAAATTGCCATGATAAGATAAGCTTATTTTGAGCCCTGAAATCAGGAAATAACCACCCTTAATCCACATTAAAATGGGTTTACTATGGGAAAAGTTGCTTACATGTTGGGAATTTCTTCAGAATAATTGTACATGCAAAATCATTTAATATGGAAGTCAAAATACACCCACAAAGCCACGTGTGAGAACAGCAATGGTGTATAAATACTACAGGGGAGTCCTCAGGGAGATGATAAGAACATAGAGTCCACACTGATGGCATATGGGAAATCACCTCAAGCCTAAGGCATAAGGGACAATTAAGACATAGCTGAAATACTTTAAACTCATCCTTTAACATTCCTGATTAGTTTCCTGCGCCTCTTCATGGCTCCTGGGTAGGGAAGGCAGCAATTGGAAATGCTGATGGAGTATGTCCCTGGTTGTAAAGTAAATCAGGTCCACTCCTGACCAAATCCTCTTGACAAAAACAGAAGGATCTGGAATTTTTAGGTCTTTTTGTAGCCTGGTTGTCTCACCACCACCATTTCCACCTCCAAGGATAGCCCAAGTTGAGGATATACAAATACTTCAACCAGAGTCCCTACATTTAGGTAAACTGTACTAATGTATCTGAACCTGTATGATAAACCTGACCTATCGGTTAATCTATTTTACATAGCCTAAAAAGAGATCAATTTTCTCCTTAAAGCAGCCACAGTAAAATTTAATGCAGTATTTCCAACTCCTACGGCAGTTAAAGGTTTTGCATTTGGATTATTCAATGTTATTCAGTGACACTGAATTCGTTTAACTGCCCTGAGGTTCAAACCCCGCATTTTAGTACCTTTTCCATGGAGAAACAAAAACTTTGGACCTTTTTCATTTAAGAAAGGATGTTTTCTGACCTAACAGTGGAATATATATGCTACTGAACAAACAGACCTGGAAATGCAACTGCTTTATCAAGCTAGAAGATGCTCGCGCAGTTTAAGTCTGTAAACTCCCCTCCTAGCCCTAAAACCCCAAAATGGGAAGCCAGCAGAAGCAGAAACCCCTCATACAATGAAAATGCACCCACATGGGCACAAATCAGAAAGGAACTGAGGAATTTAAACCTCAGACTTCCTCAAAACACAGCAAACCGAAGCATCCTGGCTATTTTATTTAATATACAGCTTCCATCTAGCATCCCAAGGAAGAGGCGCTCCGTCTGTTGGATTTATTATAGCTTCACAAAGTGGGTTTGGGTTCTTTTGACAGTAATTTTTCCTGTGAATAACAACACTGGTGCTGGGAGCAGCCTGTGAAGCAGAGGCTCAGGGTCTTTGGCCTCTCTGTTTACAGTTATGCTGCCACTTCTCATGTTGCCTGCGCAGGTCATAGGGGAATAGTCCAAAATGCACCAATACACATTTTTCTCTCCTCAGAACAGTGTTTTTCACACTATTATTGTGAAGAGTAGGCCGGGGTTTACACTTAGATTTTATTTTTCAGAGGTGCATAATTAGAGGAATTTACTTTAGACTCAGCTGCACACACAGACATCTTAACCAGATTTGGTTCACTGCTTTTGAAGTCAGATATTCCGCTCTATTTGTGATTCGGGGTTACGGCAGCACAGGAAGTGGAGCTTTCCAGTTCTGTATCTATCTCCAGCCATCTCAAAAACTGGAAAGCAAACCCCATTTCCCACTCTTGAAAGCTGGGTTTCCTGCTGGAGCCAGACACACTGTATTCCTCCCACTAACAGGTATCAGAAAAATACTGTTTATGTTCTTTCTTTGTTGCCATCAGATTCCAATGTCACATTAACTTCCAATGTTTACAAGCCTGAGGAACATGGGAAGCTTGAAACAGGGTTTTTTGTTTGGGTGGGGTTTTTTTTGGTGGCCAATGATGCTCATCTGACATTTCTATGATTTCTGATGAGCCCAAGTGAGTATGGAGGTACAACAGAGTTTAAACCAAGCTGCTTAAGCGTATCTGCAATAGAACACATCCTTCGAGTGACTGGGTAATTGTAGCCCATTTAGAGATGTGCCCCATCCCTGAAAGTGTTCACAACCCATGTAGACAAGGCCCTTAGTGCCATGGGTTAGTGGTGGCCTTGGCAGTACTGGGAAATGGTTGGACTTGATGATCTTAAAGGTCTTTTCCAACCTCATTGATTCTACAAAAGCAGCAGCATCACACAGCACAGCTTTCCTTAATAGACTATACCCATATCTCATTCTCTGACAAACCCTGAACTTGGAAACCCCTTCCTTGCACCTCTACTGCATTAGTTTTTGCCCTTGAAAGGTCAAAGTTAAGCACACACTTCTGAGAAAAAATATTTAGTGACCATCAAAAGGGGAACTTCAGCCTATGGAGGAGTTCATCGGAAACTTCTGCATCTTCTCATTATTACTACAACATCCATTTAACCACACTAAACAGTCTAATTACAAAAAGACATCAATATTGCTGGATTATATAAGGAATAATTTATATATTATTAGTATATTATATAAGGAATAATATTTTATTGCCAGGTTGCCCCATCCCTGGCAGTGCTCAAGGCCAGGCTGGACAGGGCTTGGAGCAACCCGTTCTAGTGGAAGATGTCCCTGCCTATGGCAGGGAATTGGAACTGGATTAAGCTTTAAGGTCCATTCCATCTCAACCCATTCTTTGAGCCTACGAATCTCAGCCTATGCCAATGGCTAATGCAGCAAAAGAAAGAAGAAATTCAACAGCTAACTGCAGAGCACAGGACCAGAGTCTGTGCGGGTGAAATTACCATTGATCATACACGTGTGGAATTAATTCAGAGCAAATAGAGACTTCAGATATATGGATGGGGTTAAACTGAACCAGTTAGATATACAACTTTCTGTAAAGTAAGAACCCGTGTAACAATCCAACCATCAGTCATTCGGTATGGAGTGGGTGCTATGGAAAACTGCTGAGGTCTACGCTATGGTTATGCATTCTGGAGGGTAGAAGGTACCTTGGTTGTTCCTCTGCCAAGGACAGCAGAAATCCACGCTGAATACTTACTCAACAAGCCTCATACTGAAGGATAATGCCTCTAGTTATTTTTAGTCAATAAAAAAGGGAAAAAAAATACCCAAGTGTGTCTGACAAGGAGGGACTGGAAGCACCGGAGGATTTTGAAACGTTAAGACAGAAAGCTTCTTATTTCATTCAATTTGAGAGGTGAAGAGGGAACGGTGCCACAGTTTGGAGGCAAGAATAAAAATTCCATGAAATAGTCTCAGGAGACAACTGATAGCGCTCATCCATAGTTGGTGACACTCTGACTCTTTCATGAAAAAGGCAATTTTGCTTCCCAGAAAAATATTCTGGCACTGGGGATTCAAGAGGACAAGGCTCTCACGGCGATTTCTGACTTTATAACCCATATTAATATCTACAGTTATCAAATCCAGAACTTCAAACTGTGACTTTGTTACAAAGAGGATTCTCAAACAATACAAAAAGCTCTCTCTTTTGTCATGTATTTACAGCTGAAGGTATGCCATCCGTTCAGCCAATTCTTTCCCAATAAAATCTGTTATTTTAATGCAGCTTAGCAGAAGAGTCTTCTCGGGAATGAAGTTGTATTCTACAGCTTAAGCCTATTCTAGCAGTTGAAGATGCTCTGAAAAATCATTTAAGATGACATTTGATTTTATAGAAACAATAAGCACTTAAAAAATCTGGATTCAGCAGAATGGGACAAAAGATTGAGAGCAATGTCGCAGTTTATAGAGTATCTAAATTCCTCCTTTATAGCGTATTTTTGTTCATTTAATCAGGTATTGCCTGTGATAGACATAAAATTGACCTTGTGCATGGAACCCGAAATACCTGAATTCCATCTCTCCTTTTTAAACAGCAACCCTGAGGTGTTCTGTAATTAGATAAAACCATCTCCCTAATGAACGAGTTAGAACAGAACATCAGGGAGATGCTTTGGATAGGAACAGTTGCTTTCTAAGGAAATTCACCATATAAAGCAAAAACGTTTCTTGGACAAGAAGAAAACTGTCTGAAAACCCCTCTATTCCAATAAAAGGACAAACATCACCAAGCGTTGGAACCCAGCAGTTCTGAAGATGCAGGACTTCTCCTTTTTGGTCTTTTGCCATCAGAAAGAACCAAGGCAAACGGGATGAACGTCTCTAGAAAGAACGGAAGACAAGCGGCAAGCACAAACATTTGGTAAGGATTGAATTCATTCTGCATTGCAGCCTTTTGCACCTGGGAGGAAATTAATTCTGGGAACTCCAAGATGAGAAGCCATTGGCTTGCTTCCAGCACCTCCTCACAGTCATCTGCTCGAAAATCAGCTTCAAAATTGCATATTTATTTTGGATGAATTACCCTTTCCTAGTGTTTTGAACAGCAAAGACAGACAGCTAAAATATTTACATTAAGGACCAGGCACCAGCAGGAGAAGTGCAAAGTGTTTGCACGCGCGATGCTTTTCTTCCTCGAAAGAATAAACAGCAATAAAGAAGGTGGTTGAGGTTTCAGAACTCAACCTTCTGCCCAAAGAAACGGCCCCACTTCCAAACCCACCTCCCGTGCGCTCACTGCCAGCGCGTTCCTGTGAATTAGGGATTACAGAGAGTATTTGACTTTACAAACCCATTTTGGAAGGAGCATATGGCTCGGGTCACCGGCACTAAGTGACTGCGTCTGTGAAATGCACACAAATGTTTCTCTTAACTGTAACTGATCTCTAAACAGGAACAAGAACTGATGATCCTAAGGCCCAGATCTGAAACAAAACCTCAGGCAGAACCCGCAAAATAAATGTTTTTAGTACATGAAACCCTATCTACAACACCCAACTCAACAGTCACTCGTGTCAGGTCTACCCGGTCGACTTAAGTGTCCCTGGTGCAAGACAGAGGAGGTGTCTTAAATAAAACAGAATTCCTGTACCTAGATCCTTAATCTTCATCAGGGACTGTGGCGACAGGAAAAGGGGCGATGGGTTCAAACTGAAACGGGGGAAGTTCAGGTTAGATCTCAGGCAGAAGCTCTTCCCTGTGAGCCCCAGAGAAGCTGTGGCTGCCCCATCCCTGGCAGTGTTCAAGGCCAGGTTGGACACAGGGGCTTGGAGCAAGCTGCTCTAGTGGAAGGGGTCCCTGCCCATGGCAGTGGGTTCAAACTCCATGAGCCTTAAGGTCCCTTCAACCCAAACCAGCCTCACCAGAGTAGCCCAACACACCTATTTTCATTTGCACCGTGTACTTGAATATTTCAGCAAATACAATTGGGTTCTCTCATTATTTTTTCAGTGCTATTTGGTCCGTTTTCCTGCCCCGTGGTCCGCTCGCATGAAGTTTCCTATTGAAGCAATGTTTTCTTCCCAGATTCATTGAATGGGTTTTTAGAGTGTAACACCCAACTGTTAAAATTATTGCATCTTTTCCTTCAACACTTGTCAAATAAAATGTCTCATTACCATGCAAATAGAAATCGCTGCCGTTGCCAGGCAGGCAAAATGCTACTGCACAGATTACAACTGCTTGAACCACAGCACACCACCAAACACGACGCTGGAAACAAATACAACTCCTATCTGAGCAGTGCTGGTTTGATGGTCTGTGAGTGAGGAGGAAATGTCAGGCTGAGTCCTAGAATCTCAACAACTTAATTCACGTTGCAGCACAGGAGTGAGTACATCTAATTCTATAAATAAGATGCAGTTGCTAACTGTTCATAGAACCTCAGACTGGTTTGGGATGGAAGGGGCCTTAAAGCTCCTCCAGCTCCAACCCCTGCCACGGGCAGGGACCCCTTCCACTAGAGCAGCTTGCTCCAAGCCCCTGTGTCCAACCTGGCCTTGAGCACTGCCAGGGATGGGGCAGCCACAGCTTCTCTGGGCACCCTGTGCCAACACCTCAGCACCCTCACAGAGAAGAGCTTCTGCCTAAGAGCTCATCTCAGTCTCCCCTCGGGCAGGTTAAAGCCATTCCCCTTGGCCCGTCCCTACAGGCCCTTGGCCAAAGCCCCTCTCCAGCTTTCCAGCAGCTCCTTTAGGCACTGGAGCTGCCCCAGTAAAGAACTGGGGCAGTGCACTGATAATGTGGGAAAATGATCTGAAATGCTCTCCTAGGATGCAATTTAATATATATCTATTACATTATATGTATATTTAGTGCACAGGTAACTAACCAGCTACCCTGCCAGTGTTTAACTGACATCCCCAAATGAATGGTACTGTGTGTTTCCCAGGCCTTCAGACCTCAAGCAGGATGATGCTCAAGCACTGCAACCTGCCATGGGACACCCCTTGCTCCAGAGCACGAAAGGTCACAAGGAAACCTGAAGTGCTTCTTAATGGAAAACGTCAGAACATCACATATTTTAATCCATGCTCCAGAATGGTTGAGGTGATAACCACCTTTAAGGCTTTTAAAAGGTATTTCTGCCTATTTTCTAGCTGGCAGTTTCCTAAAGAAAAACTTGATCACACATCCGTACAGGTAACAAAGTAAGACAGCATTTAGCTTAATGTAAAGAGGAATTAACCAGTGCTAGAGCATTTGGTGCCACTCAGCTTTGAACTGGGATGACGTGTGTGGTTTAGAAACTTCAGTTATGTGAACAGAGACACGCTGCTATTTCATTATCTCTTCTAAAGGCAGCTAAAGCTCAGCTAAATTATTCAAAGCATAAACCAGAATGGTTACTAACAGTGACAGGTCTTGGAGCAAGCTGCTCTAGTGAAAGGTGTTCCTGCCCATGGCAGGGTACTGGAACTGGATGAGCTTTAAGGTCCCTTCCAACCCAAACCAGTCTGGGATTCTATAACCCTATGATTCAGCTTTGATGTAAGAGGTCACCAAACCTCACTAAGAGCATCAGAGTCTGGCCAGACACATCCCCCCCCAATCTGGTGTCCCTCCTGACTACTGTCCTTACCAAACACTTCAGGAACACAAGACAAGCTCCATGACCAATGACCGTGTTACAGCCTCTCCATACCACCCCTAAATACCTTTTCAATCCTCAGCAACACAGTGGGTGTTCATTCTCTAGAACACAGGGATTACACTGCATTGAACATAACTGCACACATCATTACCTGCATAAACAACTCGGCTCTGCCAAAGATGCTGTATATTTTGCTGTTTAGTGACAAAGTCCATGAATTTGTCTTATTAATGTCTTCTTTTGCCCTTTCCTCCATCAAAATCTTCTATTCCCAGAGCAAATATGGGTCCCAACAGCCCATTGCAGGGGGAAGGAGGACCGAGTACCAACGGCCTGAGGAGGCTGCAGTACAAAGACGATGTGATGAGAGAAACTGAACAAACTAAAGGAACCATCAACATCGCAGCCCACGTTTTCCTGTATCCCAAGCCCTGTTATTTTGATTCATATGTTTCAACTGAAGCAAACACCAAAAGCAATTTGTGTAATAATCCAACAGAAAGTTAAACAAGAGTAAGCAAACTGCAGGGAATTCATCACCAGAGAACACAATATCAAACAAGCATGTCCCAAGGAAGGAAAGCAAGAGGTGAAGACAACAATGAAACAGCAAGAACGCATCCAATGTATACAAGAGGGAAAGCAGAGGGAGGGCAAGAAGCCAGACGCATTACACATGACATAAGTAAATAAATCAAAGGAAGTGAGATTAAAACCCGAAATAACTGGAGGAGGGGGAGAGCTATAGCACCTGCATAGAGGTGTCCACCCCATGGAGATTAATATCACACAGTCTATGAAAAGGCTGATTTGTGGTGGCTGAGCAGGGAAAGTAAAGAAAAAGATTCACTTCTCAAAAGCAGAGAGCTAAAAAATAACCAGCCAGGTCACTATTCCCTGGTTTTCAAACTGCAGCACCCATGAGAACACAACAGGATCGCTCAGAGAAGCTCATGCTAATTTGGATTTAAATTACAATAAAATGACATCTGTTATGTTTTAAGCTGTGGTTACATAAGGTAAATTTTAAACCAAAAAGTTGGAGAAATGAGTATTTTTTCCCCACGTTTTACAAGTTTAATTCTTTTCTACCATATTCCAGCTCATGACCAGTGGGAGTGTCACTTTTCCAATCCTCTTACAGACTTCCCAAAACCAAAGCAGTAAAACTTCAGTTTCCTTGGGTTGTTTTATATTACTTTTGCAATGTTGTACACAGTAACTTGAAGCTTCTGATAAATATCAACTGTTCTTTGCGTGGGTATTTTGAGATGTATCAATATTACAACATCTCCAAATGCAAATCAAGTTCAAGTGTCACAGACTCATTACAAACAGGAACAGCAGGAGAATGAAAAAACTGTATGAAACAGTGGTTTCAAAGATCACAAAACCTGGAGAGGGGCTTTGGCCAAGGGCCTGTAGAGACAGGCCAAGTGGAATGGCTTTAACCTGCCAGAGGGGAGACTGACATGAGCTCTTAGGCAGAAGCTCTTCCCTCTGAGGGTGCTGAGGCGCTGGCACAGGGTGCCCAGAGAAGCTGTGGCTGCCCCATCCCTGGCAGTGTTCAAGGGCAGGTTGGACACAGGGGCTTGGAGCAAGCTGCTCTAGTGGAAGGGGTCCCTGCCCGTGGCAGGGGGTGGAGCTGGAGGAGCTTTAAGGTCCCTTCAAACCAGACAATTGTATGATTCCATGATTCCTATGCTTTGGAGCAGAGCTAAAGCACATTCAAGTCCTTACCAGCCCCATCTCAATGCAGTAAATGGAGCGGGTTACTGAGGGGCAGATCACAGAAAGGTTTTGTTTGGATGGGATCTTATAAAGATCACCTAGTTCCACCCCCTGTTGAAGGATAATGTAAATAAAGGCCATCATGAAGCACTGCCACAGCCATAAAATGTTAATCTTTCAATTCCAGCTATTTATTAATCACATTAGGAAAGTCAAGTACACTATGATGGGATCTTACATTGGCAACATCACAGCATCATCAAGGCAGCTATTACGTGGGTGGGTAAAACTGCTGACTTGTAGTAATTTAGTATGAAACAAATTCCTTGCCACTAAAGTAATAGTAAAAACAGTCAAGAGAATAATCGTATGGAAAGCCACAAAACCTGCCAATCCTCCTTTCCCTCAGGTTTTCCAACCACCTGCCGGCAAACTGCATTACACAGGTTTTTCTTCTTTAAATACAAAACCCTCGTGAGAAACAAATTAAATCAAACCAAAAGAACCCTCAACATTTCCTGGAGTATTGATTATGGGATTTTCACGTTAAGAAGTGGCACACGTGCTCCTGCAGCCCATGTGTCCCCTCTGCACGTATAACGTTGAGGAGGAACGACGCAGCAAATAACACACTGAAAGTTTCCAGTTTGGATATGGGAGAGTTCAAAATTAATGAGCATCTTGGAGTAACAATTTGTAGACTTCATAGAGGACTAGGGAAGACTATAAATGCTGTTGACCTAGAAGGAGTAATGGAGAATTCAGTATTCAGTACTGAAGAACAATTTATAAGTGAACAAATCCAGCATGCGATATGACCGCTTTCTGTTGACAGATGGCAGAGAACCGTCTTCTCCATTCTCTCTCATTAAAATAATTATGGCAATGTATGTTAGCCTCTCTTCAAGCCTGGCATTTTCACAGCACATACAGGGGCGTCATCAGTGTAGGAATAAGGTTAAATAATAATGGAATCACATTTCTGGCATGCAAAGGGCATTTGATAGTCAACTTACCTGCTTCCAGAAATAACAGCAGGCAGAAATTTGTTACCTCGGAGTACATGAAATGATTTAACTTATTTTAACAGGAGGTTAATTAGAGCTCTCTGCTAACTTGAGACCCACATCCCAAAACCAGGTCAAGCCATGGTTGGGTTGACAAGTCTTTGCCTTATGCAACTCCTCCAGAACCGGCCCTGTTTGCCGTTTTTACCTTCGCTGCCAATTGCTCAGTGTAAAACTGTAAATCAGATGCAGTCCAGTGTGAAACTGCTTCCACAGCTGTCAAATAATAAAGTCTGCAAAACTACGGAGGAAAAAAATACATTTACATTGCCAGAATGTAAGTCTATGTATGAAATATTCCACATTCGTGCATGTTTCTTACATGGCCAGAGCACCCCTGTGTGCTGCTCCAGGGAGGGAGCTGGGTGCGAGATGCATAGAGTTATTACTGCACTATTACTATAGGGTTATTACTGCTAATTACTCCAATGGGTAGTTAGTGCTACGAGTTAATTACCAACTATATAACAGGGTTTCAATACTGGAAGTTGATGCCTCCATTGTAACACATGACATTGACACCACATGATGTCATGGCCAAGCAGAAATGATCTAGTGTCAGCACTGCACTCACCGTTTCTCGCTGCTGTTCTCCCCAATATGATTCACTTTCATTATTTATGAGACTTGTCTCACTAACCCTCAGCAACGGTTCCAAATAATGATAGGAATCTGTCAGTGTAGGATTGTATTTCTCCAAACAATAACCACAGTTCCTGGAAATGTCAATATGTCAATTGAGGGTAACACATCTCTCAATAAACCAATATTTTGTAAAAACAAAACAAAATCTAGAAAAAAATTATTAAATAATAAAAATCATGCACAGAAAAGGGAAATTTGAGCTTCACTGAGCTCAATACTGGGCAGAAAAATACATCCTTCCTGCCAGGCGGTGGAGACAGAAAAGCACATTTTTGTTGTTCCCCAATTACAAATTGAGAAAGATTCAATATTTTAACATCTAATATTCACACAATCATAGAATCAGCTGGGTTGGAAAAGACCTTTAAGGTCATGAAGTCCAACCTTTACTCCAGTGCTGCCAAGATCACTACCAACCCAAGTCACTGAGGTCCTCATCTAAATGGCTTTTGAACACTTCCAGGGACTGTGATTCCACCATTGCCCTGGGCAGCCTGTTCCAATGCCTGAGCACCCTTTGCAGAAGGAATTGTTCCTCAGCTCTATCTAAACCTGCCCTGGTGCAGTTTGAGGCTGTTTCCTCTTGTCCCATCTCTTGTTCCTTGGGAGCAGAATGTACACATCTGTATTCTACCCTAAGCAAGAGTAAAGCTGATGATCTAGTCCCTGCCTTCGACTCTAGATGACTGTCATTGTTAGCTTTACACTTCCATCCAATACCTTTTCTCTCATGTTCTTAGAGGCCAACATTACTTGTTATTAGCCACGTAGTTCTCAAAGTATTTTCGTATCTATATGAGATGTATGCAGAGATACAACATTCACAGACCAAATACTCGTCTACATAAGCAATACTTAAGTATTCAGGTGAGACAGCAAACCCTGAAAGCCTGGTGAAGACACTATTTTAGATTACAGAGGGTTTCTTAAAGCAAAAGTTCTTCCACAAAGGCCTTACCCCATCCAAGTTTTTATTACTGGCTGTTGTGGTTTAAACCCAGTCAGGCAACTTGTTCACTCACTCCCAGTGAGTGGTGCCGAGCTGACAACAATCGAGGTCCGTGTCCCCCCCCCCACCGGGGCTCTCCCCTTCCCCGCTCCCGGAGGAATGGGGAGCAGGATCGAAAGGGTGCAACTCCTACGGGTTGAGACAAGAACAGTCCAGCAACCAATGTACAACACAAATCACCACCGCTACCACCAACGACAACAATGATAAGGGAAAATAACAAGGGAAGAGAATACGATATCACCGGCCAAGAAACGAGTCCCACCCGGAAGCTCCTGTCCTTCCGGGTAACTCCCAGTTACCCCCCACCCCGGGCATGACGTGCTGTAGTATGGAATACCTCCCTGGCTAGCCTGGGTCAGGCGCCCCATCTCTGCTTCCTCAGAGCTTCCCCTCCTCCCTGGCAGAGCATGAGCCTCACAAAGTCCTTGGTCAGGGTAAACATCACTTAGCAACAACCGAAAACATCGGCTTCACCAACACTGTTCCCAGGCTGGAAGTCAAAACACAGCACTGCACCAGCTACCGCAAAGGAAAAACATGACTGCTACTGCTGAGCCCAGGACACTGGCTTTCCTTCACAAGCAAAGTTTTAAGACCAGTTTGACCATGCTACAACATGAAATGGGTGAAGGGCTCTCGAGACACATCAGTAGCTTTAATAGACAAGTAGGAAAAGCCCAAAGATATTTCAGATGATGCTCAAATTATCAGAAAGTTTAGAGGCCATTTTCCATTTCTGAATTCCAGGATATTCAGATTTCTAATACCAGAGGTGTAAAGACACAAGAAAATAATAACTAACTAGATAAATGCAAAGGAAAGTGAAAACAAGTCCTCCAAAACTGAAGGTTTACAGAAAAAAAATGTATCGTTTGTTAGAGGAACATTCAACTCCAAAGCACAACTGTTCTAAAGCACAATACAGAGAATACTGAAAGCACTAAACTTCTGTTCCCCACTGCAACACGCACATCTGCGTGCTTGGAATAGGGAAAATGCAGCCTATTTTGAAGAATATGTATTTATCACAATAGCAATAAATCCCTAGGCATGACACAAGCTACAAGTAACTACACAGACCTCCCTAACAAATCATCTTGAATTTAATCTTTCCAAACCCAAAGACCATCATATTTGGCTAATAAAGTACATCTTTTTCCCACCACCCTGCATGGAACTTTGGGCTGAAGTGATCCATTTATTTGACTTCTCTGAATAACTCCAATTTCTAGAATTTACAGGGCAAAGATAATCAAAGCTGAGACCCGATTTAAGAGAAAGCTAAATGAAGGTACCAGTGTAACATGATGTGACATGCAGCACACAATGTTAGCAAACAGTAGGTAAATGTGGTAATTAAGCCATTTAATATCTTTCAAAAATGCATACTTTCCAATTATAGAACCATAGAATAGCTCAAGGAGTATTATTTAGGCAATATAAAGGAGTTAGGAATGATAGCACAAAAATCATTGCATCTGTGAACAGTGGCGGCATGGCAAAGATCGGCTAAGCCACAGCAGAGTCTCAAAGGAAACAGCAGAAGTCTTTCCTCTTGGGAAAATCAAAGACAAAGGAAGGAGATGGGCTGTCTTTATCCCTAAGGGTACAAGCCTCTGATCAGAAGGGAAGAGTATAATTGGGGGATTTCTCAGCAATCTCTACCACACAGTCATGAGAGCCATTGACATTAAGGGTCTCCTTCAGAGGCAGCTTAAAAAACTAAGGATACAGATAGCAGCAGGCTACAGAGCTTGAGACTATAAACAGGGCTACAACCAACCAGCAGCTGATGAGCTCATCTGAGATACGAAACTGAAAAGCTAAACCATTAACTAGGACCTGTACTAACTGTCTTACACAAGTGGCAGAGGGCCTGATAGCAGCCAGTGCTGTTCTGGTCATTAACGACAGGAACAAAGCAGATTTCTCATCATGTCTTCCATTAAGAAGGGCACAATAAGTTTGTCCTTTGCAAGGGACACTGATAACTCAACCAGCTCAGAGAAACTCCTGACTCATCCCTTCTTACTCACTGTAAATGCTAGAATAAAAAGAAAAACAACTTCCCCAAATCATGGCTTGGGTTGGAAGGGACCTTAAAGCTCCTCCAGCTCCAACCCCTGCCATGGCAGGGACCCCTTCCACTGGAGCAGCTTGCTCCAAGCCCCTGTGTCCAACCTGGCCTTGAACACTGCCAGGGATGGGGCAGCCACAGCTTCTCTGGGCACCCTGTGCCAGCGCCTCAGCACCCTCACAGGGAAGAGCTTCTGCCTAAGAGCTCATCTCAGTCTCCCCTCGGGCAGGTTAAAGCCATTCCCCTTGGCCTACGCTGCATGCACTTGTAAAAAGTTTCTCTCCAAAGCCCATACATTAACTTGTTCACACAATTCAATCCTGATAAACCCACATTCCTTCACCCCACTCTGACCACCCTATCACCCCCAAACAGGTCTCCATAGCTTCTTCCAAAACCTCTTACTCAATACAGCTCTCCTACCACCTCTATTTTTGTCATGCTCCCCTCATGGCCAACCCAATGCAATGCCCTCAACAGCCAACCACACTACTTCCCTTCCCTGCATTACCTGAGTCCCCTCTGACATGAGGGCCCTCAGAGCACCCAGCTCTCGATCTGCTTCCGTGTAAAGCTCACTGATGTCCCGCTCTCACCTGGCCAGCCACATGCCTTTGATGGGTCACAGGCTCATAGGTCTGTTGGGAAGCACCTTCCCAGTCCTGTAAGTGGCAGCAGATGGGCTCCAGGACAAGAAAGGGGTATGCAGCAGACCAACAAACTGAAACCCCTCTTTGGCTGCAACGCTAGTGCTGTTCTTCGCTTTTCGTCATCTTCCATTTCAAAAAGACTCTTCATGTTTGCAGTTAGCAATGTTGGCAAACCCTATAAATACACTCAGGCACAGGCACACACACATACATATATATACATAAAATCACAAGCCGCTAAAACAAAAGTTCTGATGTCTTTCAGCTTCACAGTGGGTTAGTGATAGATAAACTATTTAATATGGAATTATTACAGGTTTTACTCATCATTCTAGTGCACCAAAACTAAAGTTTCACCAAGCATCCTAAATGAACTTCCTCTGCATCATCTTGTCAAACGGCAACATTCCAGCATCAGTGAAGCTCAGTGGATGGGGACTGAACAAAATCTGCTGTTTGCCACTAAACTTGCAGTTTGCAGCCGCATCAGCACAGGCTCACTAGCGACAGGAGCTGTATTTATCATATAAACAAATGGGAAGCCCCCAAATGAGAGAATTCCCTTCTCCCTCCTGCACATATGCTGCCTTACACAGCCACATACACACACACACGGGCTGGCACACCTATCAGTCCCCCAGCAAACTTATCATAAAGCAATCAGAGCTTAATTAAAGGCAGGGAGAGGTCAATATGTTCGTGTGCGAGACAATTCCATACGATGTCACTTGGGTCCTATCAATTAAAATGCACAAGATCATCTTTAAATGGGAAAACCCGAGTAGGGAGCCTGTTGTCTACCCAAAGGTTTTGCTCTGCTTTAAAAGCTTCATTTAAATATTGCCCCCCGCCCCCCCTTATTTATATGCACAAAAGTAACAGTTCTCTCAGATATTCAGAGGTGATTTAGGTGATTGATACCAATTTCTCTTCATAATATGACTAGCAAATAAAACCCACGGCGGTTCTAATATGAAAAAAACAACGTGTGACAAGGTTTCCTAAAACATTTCTATTTTGGACCTCACAAGCTAAATTGCTTTTGCTGGCCCCTTCCACCTCTCAGCATGGTTGACAGACAAATTGATCGAAACATCGGAAAATAATATGCTTGCAAAATTTCTCTGGGTAGAGTTTGCAGTCTTTTGAATTTTTCATACCAGACCAAAATGAAAGATTGCCTCCTTGATTCTCCCTCCATTATGCGTCCCCATCTTATGTACTACAGGAACATACAATACTTCAAAGAGCAGCAATACATTGTAAACAAAATGTAGAACATTTTTCATAGAACACCCAAGCCGGGCGAAGTTAAAAGACTGGGTAGCAGGCATCTTTGCCCTGCAGATTATGTTGTTCAATTATAATGAATTCATACATTTGAAGTTGCCTTAGGGCCTCTCATTAGACTTAGGGGTGTTTATTACAGGAAATATTGCTTGTATCATTTAAGAAGCAAGAAGGCTGGATGATTTGATTAGAAATGTTGACAGTTGAGGTGTGTAAAAAAATATGTCATTCACCCACATTTCCCCCCCTACTTTAATATCAGGATCCTTCATTTCTTTATGAATTCCTTAACCCTTTCCTCCCTTCCCCGGAGCCCACTGCTCTCGCAGCCCAGTCTGATCCCAGGACTGATGGTTTGCACCTGGCAACGGGAGGAAAATCCAACCCCTGCCTTCCCATCACCATTCCCAGCGTGGACGCATGCGTGGCCAGCAGGTCCACCCCACTCCCGCCCTGCCGCTCCATCACCTGTGGAACAGGGACATCAACCTCCCTGACGGAGCAGGGGAGACAAAGTCTCACACATTAAAATTTGCACCTCATGAAATGTAACTGGATCATATTCCTCAGTATCACACAGGGAACCCTGATAAATAGCTCATCAGCTTTACGTCCAAATGAAACAAGTCCTAAGACATTACCTGGAATTAAAGCAGTTGGTGGTGTTCAGCTTAAAGGGATGATCTTTAGAAAGCTATAGGGAAATAATAAACTTAATAATTCCCTGATTTCAGGTTACATTTTCCACCAAAAAAGAATTTCAAGTTTTAAAACTCTTTAACTGTAATATACACCACTTGATTATGCTATATACTAAATTATGCATATAAAGTATATATATGCATATAAGGTATATATATGCATATACATATTATACATGCGTATACATATATAATACGCTATATAATATATACATACATATGTATATATTATGTATACATGTGTATATGTATACAATAAATACGAATGCATGTATTCATACAATACATATTGTATGAATGTATATATATTATATATACATATTATATACACATTATATACAGTATATAGTGTATTATGTTTTATATATGTATATATAGTGTATACTACACTATGCAAGCCAACTTCTAAATATGCTTTAGATTACTTGTAATTCAAAGAAAAATACTTCTTTCTTGCACAAGATCTTCTGACACCCATTAGCCTGACTATTAATCTCTCCAGAACTGCTATTAGTAACTAGCAGTGAGTTTTACACCACCTTGAATTCACCGAGTGGTTACTATTGCTTTGCTAACGTGGCCCCTAGAGACATTCAAGACCAGGCTGGATGTGGTTCTGAGCAACCTGATCTAGACGAAGAAGTCCCTGCTCATTGCAAGGGGGGTGGGAATAGATGAGCTTTGAAGGTTCCCTCCAACCCAAACTATTCCAGAATTCTATGAGTTCAGACTAGCATGTCCCCAAAATCAAGGGCATATATTCTTGAAGACTGCACATAAAATGATGCAGCAAAAAGCATTAAGTAATTATGAGGACTGATAAATCAGGTACGAAAACTCAGCTTCTGGGTCTCGCTTATTCTCTATGGTTTTCTTAGCTCAAATTGGGCTTCCACTTTCACACTATGTTTAGCCAGAGAAATTTAAATAGAACAGTTTTACTTCAAGAAATTTAACTTAAAATGTGTACTTGAAGCACAAACAAAGCTCTTACAAACCTTTCAGCCTTCACACCTCATCACAGTACCATTTAATAGGAATAAACAACTGAAGTACCAACAGTAATGTACTGGTTGCCTGTTTGCATTTTAATACTGAAGAAGGTTTCCCTGTGCCAAGGCCAGTATGTATTTAAATGGGGCCTAAGCAAATTGCACTGGTAGAGACATTCTTGTTAGCAGCAAGTTAAAGAAGCATCAATAGTGCTGAAAGCATTTAGGCTAAAATATGAGATGTCTAACACTAATTTGACTGTCATCGCATGACTTGGCAACTGCTGTTCTCCTCCAAGGACCTGGTATTTGCCAGTTCATCCTGCCTGCAAAATAACCCAGAATGTTGGTAGTTTGCAGCCAAACTTCATTTTCCTACCACAAGTCAACAGCAACTACATTTAAAAACTCATTTCAGTAGTGCATTTACATTGTTTTCCCGAGCTGTGAGGTGCTAGCTATACACCCATACAAATAACTGCTAGCGTTGAAAGAGAGAGATATATTCAATAGATATTTATATTTTGACTGCATTTATACCCCTAGCACCTATCAACCAAATAAAATGTAATCACAGCTCTAAATGCTCGAGACAAAATTACAATTTCTGAAGCTTCTTTTATATTCAGCTGTAGACCAGGGTCAGAAATTTGATTTCAAAGGGCAGATCACAAGTGTTTAGTACTCACACCCTCTGCAGTAACAGATCCATCTCTCCTGCAGGTCCTAACAAGCTCCATATAGGGCACAATTTCCCTAAAGACACAGCCATGGAGAACTGCATCCCTCTGAAAAGCAGGAATTAACAAATACCCTATATGAGGCAATCTGGTTTTCAACTCTGCTGCTGCCAGCCCCACACTGACCCCACCAAAATGGCAACGATGCCTCGGTATTTTACATCAATTGTCTACATAATTGTCCTAAACATACGGTTTATAACAGCGAACTCAGTTCATCCAATATTCTCCAACTCTCCTACGCAACAGCAGCTACACGTTAAGAACATGGGATTTCTATGCAGCATCCGCAACACACGAGCTCTGCATTTACCCCTCCGAATCAATGCTCAGCACTTCTAAGAAGCTGCTAATCTGCAATCTAAAGGTCCTTATGTCTCTTAAAAATACGTAACTGAATACTTTAAGGTGTTTAAACCACAAGCTGCTGACTATCTACAAATATCTACAGAACTAACAGTGGTGTTCTTAAGTTAGGAGCGACAAATACTAGAAAACCTCCACAATTTGGCTTCCATATCTCTGAATTGGTATTTCAGTGACAGATGTTTGTTGCGGCAAAAACCTCTGTCAGAACAAAATTAGGTGATCTATCATTTTAAGATATGGTCTTCATATACTGTTTACTCGAAGATATCACTTGCCTCAAGCCAATTTTGACCAAGAACATTTTGTGATATGGAAGTGATTTGTATATCATCATTTTTGTGATAAATGTAGCTCTTGAACACAAAATAACCTACTATTCCACAGTATTACAGTTAAAACTCCTTCACCAGTAAATCTGTACTACTGCTTTTATTACTACAAAGATACTGTATCTAGACTTCAATGTATTTCCCATTTTTATTCACTGAATAGGGCTGCCTGGTTTGTGGCTTTACAGCAGGGAGATTGGCCCTCTCCCCATTTTGTACCACAGATCCTCCTCCAGTTTTGGGGGGCACAAGGGGAACACAGCACCCACAACACGTACCTTTGTATTTGCTTTGGCAAAGGGGGCAAAGGGAACACAAGGCAATGCAAAACGTTCTCCACAACAACAGTGCTGAGAGCAGGGACTGCCCCAGTTGCTCATGCCACATCCAAAATTAACCATTCAGTTCCACTACCACTACTTCAGAAGCACCATCCCTCCTCCGAGAGCCTAAAGCCTCCTGGTTCATGGATGACTGGAATAAACCAGCAGTCTCCACCTCACCCCCCCCATCACCTGCAGGGGAGGAAGGGGACTCGATGGTATAAGCCAACCACAAAGGGCTGAGAACCACCATAAAACACAAAACTTGGCCAAATCACAGTGTGGGTAGATGAGACAAAACAAGGAGGACATCCCAAGAGGCTGAGTGAACAAAGAAGTATAGAAAGTAGAGAAAGCACAGAAGAAACATAAAGAAAGGTTGGACCAGATGATCCTTGAGGTCCCTTCCAACCTGATATTCTACAATCCATCACCTGATCCAGGCAAATCATCTTAATCACAGACTGGTTTAGGTTGAAGGAACCTTAAAGCTCACACAGTTCCAACCCCCTGCCATGGGCAAGGACACCTTCCACTAGAGCAGCTTGCTCCAAGCCCCATCCAACATGGCCTTCCACCACCTCTGCAGAATCTGATGCCATTTCAGAGACCCTGGTGGGTAGGAACACTTGCAAACTGGAAAATTTGGTCCATAAACTATATAAGATACCAAATAACCATAATTTAGTCATTATCTCTAGTCATTGCTAGCCTCGGGTTAACCTAAAACAAAGCCCTAGTGATGCAGGGCTCTAGTTTCAAATCCTTCTCGAAGTAAAGGCTGACCTAACATGGAACAGACCCAGTGAACAACCAGAGAGCAACACCACTGTGCATGGAGCCCCATCCCTCAGCCATCAATGCACTGGATTTGCAGTTGGCCTTGTCAGGACTCTCAGCAGATGGAAACTCAAGTCAAGAGGTGACGCGATTCACTCCTGCTCCATCATGGGAAACAGGGGTTTTGCTTCTTCTCACTTAAAATGCTATTACCCTCAGACAGACGGTGCTGAGGTGTTTCAGTGCTGTTAGTCCATGTGCACCCCAAGTCCAAACAGTCTATCTCCAAAATGCGGGCAGACAAACCACTGCCATTTGACATGTGATTCACTAGAGAAGTGTTTCACAGGGGTCAGGAATGCTCTGCAGTGCCACAGAGGTTGGGGCTCTCCCACCATGCATGGTGAAAGGGACTGAGGTATTTTCACACATGAAGAGACTAAACTGAGCCCCGAGGTACAAGGGCTTCATTGCTTTCCTCATAGCTCAAAACTCAACACTCCATAGCTTGACTTCCTGCTTCACGTCTAGGAGAGCATCTTTTACAGGCCATAGTCCAGTCCCCTAAGCTCTCTTTGAGAGCTGTTCCTAAGGCACCAAGTCATGCCTTGACTGAAAGGACTTGCCTCATCCCTCAGCCAAGCTGCACAGAAACACCTCAAGCAATCAGTTGTCTTCTAGAACTGAAAAAGTAGAGAACATAATTTTAAAGGGCAGGATCAAGGAACACCAGTAGGAACTCCTTAAGCATACATCAGGCACAGTATAGCCCAATCTCAATCCAGGGGGGTCAGCTGGAGTTTATGCTCTCCTCCTCAGCTCCTTCATGCTCACACATCTGGAACAACCTACACATCTTTAAAGAAGAGATTCAAAGCAGCCCAAGGAGAAGGACTTGGGGGTGTTGGTTGATGAGAAAATGAACATGAGCTGGCTTCAGTGTGCACTTGCAGCCCAGAAACCAACCCTATCCTGGGCTGCATCAAAAGGAGCGTGACCAGCAGGGCGAAGGAGGTGATCCTGCCCCTCTGCTCTGCTCTTGTGAGACCTCACCTGGAGCATTGTGTGCAGTTCTGGTGTCCTCAACATAAAAAGGACATGGAACTGTTGGAACAAGTCCAGAGGAGGCCACAAGGATGATCAGGGACTGGAGCACCTCCTGTATGAAGACAGGCTGAGAAAGTTGGGGCTGTTCAGCCTGGAGAAGAGAAGGCTGCGTGGAAACCTCAGAGCAGCTTCCAGTATCTGAAGGGGGCCTATAGGGATGCTGGGGAGGGACTCTTCATTAGGGACTGTAGTGACAGGACAAGGGGTAACGGGTTAAAACTGAAACAGGGGAAGTTTAGATTGGATCTAAGGAGGAAATTCTTTCCTGTGAGGGTCCTGAATGGGTTGCCCAGGGAAGTTGTGAGTGCTCCATCCCTGGCAGTGTTCAAGGCCAGGTTGGACAGAGCCTTGGTTGCCATGGTTTAGTGTGAGGTGTCCCTGGCCATGGCAGGGGGGTTGGAACTGGATGATCTTAAGGTCCTTTCCAACCCTAACTATTCTATGATTCTATGATTCTACCCAGAACACAGGAACCCATCTGCTTGTCCATCAGCTACCAGACTGGGGCAACCCAGCACCATGATCTCCTTAGCACTATTTCTGGAATAACAACAGCATTGAAGGGAAGATGATTTTTAACCGAGTTACAGTGGAAGGAGACCAGGCAGGGAAGCATACAAGTATTACTGGGGGATGACGGGAAAGGTCTGATCATTAGGCTCACAACATTTGAAAGCAACACTGCAGTTGAGAGCTACAGCACTAAGATAAATGGACTTAAAGAATCACAAGTACTGTAGCCTCCGTTCCTTTCACAGGCCAGGATTCAGAACAGCACAGCTCAGGCTGCACAGCTAAAAATAGGACACTGCAGTCTGCAGAGCTCACCAAGAAAGGTGTGCTCCAGCGTGCACCAACCAAAGCGCCTTTCATATGGGGAGTAGAAAGATTTCAGTGCTATTGAAGGACAAGCACTCAACTTGTTGCTCAGTAAAGGAAAACAGCAATGGCAGGTAGTGACAGGAGAAGGGGAATGGCTTTAACCTGCCCGAGGGGAGACTGAGATGAGCTCTTAGGCAGAAGCTCTTCCCTGTGAGGGTGCTGAGGCGCTGGCACAGGGTGCCCAGAGAAGCTGTGGCTGCCCCATCCCTGGCAGTGTTCAAGGCCAGGTTGGACACAGGGGCTTGGAGCAAGCTGCTCTAGTGGAAGGGGTCCCTGCCTGTGGCAGGGGTTGGAGCTGGAGGAGCTTTAAGGCACCTTCAACCCAAACCATGCTCTGACTCTGTGAAAACTGGATGTTCACATGCCATTCTGCTGTAACACAGTGATAAACCCAAGTATATACTGGTGTTCTCCCTGATTATGCCCCTAGGAAGCCTAGTGATAGAGCAGAACTGCTATTTCTGAGCCTTGCACTGCAACATCCCTGGAGGAGATGGCCTATTATATGGAAAAAACCCAACCAAACAATAAACCCTGAAGCCACACACAGAGAGCAGTGAAAACATGAACCTCCTCTTCATAGCATTTTGCCTGTGATCATCTCCAGCCTTCACAACATGCTGGGTCTAGACAAATTCCTCTTTCTAGCAGAGAGAAGGCTCCTCATGGTCCCACCACAACCTAGCTCCCTACCCACCATGCTCCTCTCCACATGGGAATGATCCTGGCTTTAATCGGGATCCTTACTGGGATTATCAAGCGTTTCCTTTGACAAAACCAAAAGGCACATTCTGCTTCCCATCATATCACCTCCTGTTCATCAACAGGATAGGAAAAAAATGTACAAACCACAGGACAAGTGGTCAGATTTTGCCTATTTTCAGCATTAACTCCAGCACACTGACATATAAAACTAAACCTGCATTCTTCTAGGAGCAGAAGTTAGAGCACTCAGAAAGCCTTGAATTAAAACACATTGATTTTGTAGAGTTTGAGGGGAAAAAACAGCATTACAAATGGGGACTCTAGTTCAACGTTAAAGTCTTCTCCATGCAGGATTAGCAACAAATATACAGCGTAAGAGGATTCTTTTGATAGTACAATTTCAAGACTGCCGATTTAATATGATCCAATTTTCCTTTCGTTTTCAAAGTTGGAAGAAAAATGTGTATATTACATCCTCTGATCTTTCTGGTGGTTCAGATCAATATGTGCAGGTCCTCACAAAAGGGAAATTCTCATTCACAGCTGCTTCGTAACTTAAATGAGAAAAATCACAAGGATGTAACTGTAAAATCCGCTGCGAGGTGCAAAACTGACAAATCCCGAAACTAAATATCAAAGGGTGTGTTAAAGGCTTGAAAGAAAAACTAAAGCTCTCCATAGAGAGAAGAAGGCTTGAATTTCTACTTCTCAGGGAGGTTTGGCTGTGGTTAGTTTGCATCTGTCTCAAACAACAATTACTTCCTTTTGCTACTACATCAAACAACCAAGACACCGCGATTTGGCCTACAGCAACATAACCACTGAATGGAGTTGTTGCTCAGGTTCAATTTGCATGATAAACTGTTGTTAACAGATACCATCTGTTTTTAAATTTAGTAAAAGGGCCCATATTATACAGCTCATTACAAATATTACTAACTCTTAGACAATGACTCTTGTAAAGTGTATATTGCAGCTAATGAAGTAGAAAGCTTAAACAACAAATCATTTACAAGTTTTTGTACAGTATTTCTAATGGAGGGCGTTTATAATCAAAGGAAAATGTAATCACTTATGTTAAGCAATCCATGGACCTAGTCAATGTAGCACAAACAGCCATTATGCAAAATTATGACATTAAAGGGAAAAAGACTATTGCAGACTTTGCATTTTAGAGAATTGGCTCCACAGACTAATAACTTGGAAAGAATTAAACAGGTGAGGCCCCTCAGCTCCAAAATAGGATTTTTCCCACCCAATATCAAAAGCATATTCAGCTTGGACTGAGATTTGCTGCCCTGAATTAGACCTGACACCAGTAACAAAGGGGATTCTGTAATGGACATCGCCTCTTACAATACGGTGCATTAATGGGCATCATGGTGAACGTAATCTGTCAGGAACAGTCACAATAAAGATGTTCTACTGATTAATGTTCCACTAGGCCAGCAGTTAATAATTTATATAATTTGTATTAACTTTAAAATTGCCATCACTGTGGTGGACAAGGAAAAAAAAAAACAAGACCAAATTCCATGTAATAATTTTACAGAGGAAAACATTACGGCAATTAAAACTTAGGTTCATACAGGAGTAATCATTCAGGATTTACAGAGATGAATTATGGTGAAACAGAGCTGTGCATTTAAACAATATAATAAGAGAACACTTCAAAGAGGTCATAAATACTTAATAAATTACATTAATATTGGTGTTTGGTATTAGTGCATTTATATTCTTAGGAACTAAGTTTTAAGAATTAGTCATGTAGCAATAGATGCTTCTATAAAATTAACAAACTTGGAAAATAATGAGAAATAGAAGTCCCCATTAATTTTTCTAGAACTTTAATTGAGGAAATAGCAACGTTACAGTAGTAAAAAAAGGGCATTCCACATTCATTCACCTAATCCTTGTTTTTACACAGAGAATTAAGCATCCCTTCCCAAAGCATTGCACAGTGCGGTTCACGGGTATTGGTCAAGAATATCCTCTGCTATCCTATCAGGATGATTAATGAAGGCACCTTTTTCACAGAATGTCAGGCTCTGCCTTTTTAACAACTGACCTTTCATAGAATACTACTGAACTCATAATTCCACTTTTGTTCAGTTTCTTATTAGTGGAGTTAAAATTAATACTTATGGGAATGATGGCTAAGGTGATGCACAGTAAATCTTAGAGCACATCAACCTTCTGCACCGACTACCAAAGGAATAGTACCTGCATTTGTCTAGTTCAATAGCATAAGTATTCTAGTAAAACTCTGTGTCCTTTTAAAAGACAAATTAGGTCAATATTCAACCCTCTTCCAAGTACAAAGCTGTACATATGGAGAAATACTTTCAAAGTTCAGATATCCTCACAAAATAGTTAATGCCTACTGTACACAGAGGGATGCTTCATCCTGCTGCACTGTCTGAAGCTTCCACGACAAGGTGGATAAGATAAAGCTGCCTGTAGCTGATGTTCATCTGCAGGGAGACATTTTAGGAACTCATCTGGACAGTTTGGTAGCTACAGCCACTCTCGAGCACAGCCACCTATATCTCCATGCCCTAAAAGCTGTATCCTCTAGCCAGGAGTAAAAGCCCTGCAGCATGCCACCATAAGGGTTTTCAGTCATTGATGCCATGAAGATAACCCTATTGAAACCACTACATCATAAAGTTGTCTGAACAAAGGACCCCTGTTGCTTTGAGGGGTTTAACGTTGAACCTGGTGTTATCAGGCTCCCAGGGGAAGGGAATGATGGTGCAACCTGACATTAACTGCTAATTTATTACCACCCTAGAACACCAAAGAGGCTACCTACCACCAGGTGGGACACGCCACCCCACTGCAGAGGATACTACAGGTCTTTGCAGGCACCCTCTTGTCCCAGGAGGATTACCATCACTGGCTTCCCAGCCTTCCTGGTGCCATCACAAACAGCCCCGCAAGACAGGGCTGGTTTCAACTCACTGCAACAGACCAATGCTCTCACCTGCTCCTTCACTTCAGTATCACAGAATCATATCAGAGGATGGTTTGGGTTGGAAGGGACCTTAAAGCTCCTCCAGCCCCAACCCCTGCCATGAGCAGGGACCCCTTCCACTGGAGCAGCTTGCTCCAAGCCCCTGCGTCCAACCTGGCCTTGAGCACTGCCAGGGATGGGGCAGCCACAGCTTCTCTGGGCACCCTGTGCCAGCGCCTCAGCACCCTCACAGGGAAGAGCTTCTGCCTTAGATCTAACCCCTCTTTCAGTTTGAACCCATCACTCCTTGTCATATCGCTGCAGTCCCTGACAAAGAATCCCTCTCTATCACCCTTGGAGGCCCCCTTTAGATACTGATAAAGATGACTGACAGAGGCTTACCACAGCCACCTCCAGCATACTGCTGCTGACACACCTACAGGGCCCAGGAGAACAGAAGATACAGGGTTGGCCACACTGCTCCAACCAAGCTGGAAAGCCCACACAGAGCAGAACAGATACTGCACCACATACTAAAGCAATGCTGGCTGGATCAGGGTTGCTCTGCCCAAGGAGGTGTGATAATGCTTGTTCCTTTCTCGGCGCTCACGTGCCACTTCTGTACCATGCTCTGCTCTTCAGCATAGCCAAACCTCATGCGCTTTTCGTTAACATAACTCTCTATATTTGTATGTCTTTAAAAGACACTGGCATCAACTCTTTTCTCAGTTTTAGACATTAACATCCCCAAACCCAGAAGCTATCAGGCTACAGACAGCTTCCCATCTTCAAAGATATTTTAAGGTGATAAAGACACAAAACCTTATTAGTAGCCAGTGATCAAAATACAGGCTCTGGCAGCCCTGCATCTGATGTCAAACACTTGAGACATCACACAACTGGCAGCAGTCCTGCTGTAAAACACGCAATAACACAACCAAACTGCAGCTTAAGTTTTCTCTCTGTGTTCATTCACATTCACCCAGAGTCATCCATCCACGTCCATTAGGAGAGAAGACATCTGCATTATGGCTAAATATTGCATTGCACAAACAGAATGGTGTTTGCACTGTTTCAACCCCTGCAAATCAAAAGACACCAGGAGGATTTCAGCCTAAATGAGGTTTTCTAGAACAAAAATAGAGGACATTGGAACACATTTCAACCTCCCCTTAGAGCTCAGTGTTTTTAGTAAGGTCAACTGGGCTGTAACTTACCTGTCCTTTAACTGGAGACCCAAGACCTGTCCAGGTCCTCAGCAGAAAAGCAGTTCCTAAAATGCAACCTAATAAAGTGACTGTACTCCAACTTCTGATCCTTCATGCATCACACTAAGTATAGCTTGAGAAACAAAACCACACAAAATCAAAAGACTTGTTAACTGGAATCAATTTTGCTCCTGTATCAAAGGAAGCATTCCCTTGCTCTTTCAGTTTTCAGCAATGTTATTACATGGGAGAAGGATGGCTGCTTTTCCTCACACAAGAACCAAAGGTGTTTTACACCTTTGTCATGGTCAAACATTCAGAAGTTACAAAAAGAGAAGAATCACCTCTGAAAAGTATTAAAGACCTGCTGAAATGCTGAGTCTTCCCATGAATGTTGACAACACAAGTCTGTGGATTCTAACTCATAACTTGCCTTAAGACAGTGGTGGTAAAAAAGGCCAAAGCTGTGATTCTCCCACTGATTAATAAAGAGTGGCATCAAATGTTTCAATGGCAGCATTTTCATATGAAACGTTTATAAATTTTCTTCATAATTTAATGTACATTTGCACATTGAAAACATGCATAAAAGGTGCATACACTCCTGTTGTAAAACATCGAAGATGCTCATTGATCACACAAGTAACTACATACATGATCATACCAGTAACTGCAAATACCTCGGAGCCAAGAACCATCGTGGATCATGAATTCTTATGGCCAATTAGATGAGCTCTTAGGCAGAAGCTCTTCCCTGTGAGGGTGCTGAGGCGCTGGCACAGGGTGCCCAGAGAAGCTGTGGCTGCCCCATCCCTGGCAGTGCTCAAGGCCAGGTTGGACACAGGGGCTTGGAGCAAGCTGCTCTAGTGGAAGGGGTCCCTGCCCGTGGCAGGGGTTGGAGCTGGAGGAGCTTTAAGGGCCCTCCAACCCAAACTGTTCCATGATCAAGGCATCCACATGCTGGATTACTGAGCCACAAGCAATAACAAAAGTTTCTTTTAAACAACAGAATGATATGTAGAAAAATATGATTATTTTCAAAGTTTAATTCCTTACCAGTTGAAAAGTTGAACCAAGGCAAGAAGTCTGTACTTAAAGGACCCCCAGTCTGGGGTGAATAAAAAAGTACTTCCCAATTAGCACACACAGATGTGTCTTCTGCAGTCCAAAACAAAGCAGACCTTCTAATCCTGCCAGTGCTACCCTGACAGAGCCTGTAGTTAAAGTCATGTGAGTTACAGTTAGTCTGGTCATAAATTAGCCCAATTACCAGTGATTTTTGATAACAGAGTGATGGACCTGAAGGAACAGTATTGAATGAAGACAAAGTTACAACATGAACTGAGCCAAAGCAAAAGTGTCATACACAGGAGTGGTAGAATTGGTCATGTTTATTTCCTTGTTTCAGCAATGCCACTACTGAATAAATCAGTGAATGTGTGCTCATTCTGAGAGGGGTTTAATATTTCAATAGAATTAAGAATTAAGATGCAGCAAGTTTTTGGAATGAATCTCAATAAGCAAACCAGCAGAATTCAGAAATGCCTTTGGGGATCCAAATGTAAACCCCATCTGAAGGAGCCCTTCTCTGCCACTCAAGTACAAGTTACAAAAAGAGCCAACAAAACCCCCAAAACAAATCAAATATTAATTTTCAGTCCCAGCACACTGGACTAAACATCACTAACAGCGACTCTTTAGGAAACACTGCAAGAGATTTAACAAAGGGGGAAGTTTCATTGTACATACAATGTTGTAGAGTATAAAAATTCCAGTTTAGATGCCCATCACAGGGAAGCCGAGTCTGACTGATCCACGATGTGAATACAGCACTATTAGCAAGTAGAAAGCGTTATCAGGAATGTATATCCAAGCTCCTTTTTGTTTTCCTTCAGCTTCCTTATACCTGGGGGTTGTTTTTTTGGCCATGTGGCATCTTTTTACTGTGATTTATCGTTCCTTCAGACAAAAGGTTCTTTGTTCCTTTTCACACTACCTGCATGCACTGGAAATCAGACGCATCACGCCTGGCTTTTTGTTCCTGTATGCTTTTGTTATTGCTAAGTTCCATGAAAAAGGATTTCAACACGGATTTCCCAGAACAGGCAGGAAGCGAGACACGCTATCACAACCCTGAGGATATCCTCTGTTTCACACTGGAACATAAATCTTAAAGCCCAGAGGATATCTGCATAAATGAAGAGCATCTGGACAACCTCAGAGTCACAAGGAATATTACCCAGCACACAGAAAACTTCTGACCTACAGGAGTTGATAGGTGATCCCAACCATGACCAACAGAAATTGCAACCAACGCCAGAGCAGAGAGTCAAAGGGGGCGCAAATGCACAACCAGAGCAGCAAAGGCAGAAAAACCCACCCAAACGTGGCAAGGGCAAAAAGCCTTCAAGCAACAAAACCCCCCACAAAAGCTCAATCCCACCTTGGTCAGTCAGCCCTGCCAATGGCAATAGAAGAAACCCAAGAAAATCAGACTGGTTCAAAGAATTCAAGCAGAGGTGGAGACAGTCAAGACAGTCCAAGGTGCTCCGTGCCAGGTACAGCCCAAAGATCAGGTCAGTCTGGTCTTCTGCATTCCAGAGGTATAAATAGAAGAGATTTTCTGTATCCTTCAGGCGTTCATGGCAGCATTTAAAATCAGAACAAACTGTTTGCAGAGGTGAAGAACATTCATGAGCTGTGAAGAATGGCTACTTCCAAATTATTGAGTTAATACATTTCAAATTGCCTTAATATCACCTGATTTATATTTATGACCCAGTTCCATACAGCATTTAAACTTTCAACAACTCCACCCCCAGGTTAAATCATTGAACTGGAAGAGCTTAAAAAATAAAGCAGAAAATATTCTCTATCCTCCTTGTCCCTTGTATCCAGGCATCTAAACACCAGGATGCTCAGGGCAGTTATCCATCACAAGAGGCTTTCTGAAGGTTGTATTTGGGCTGTGGTTTATGTATCAGTCTACTGCAGCACCATGTACTACAGGAGATCTAGGTCTAATGCAACAGCCATGAAAAACCTGGTGTACTCCATAATGCTATGTACATTTATAAACACAACTGCTGTCTGATGGCCATAGGTGCTCCCAGATAGCACCATGCTTTTCATGTTTAGCATGGACTGATGTGCCACCTACCCACACCACCCACCAACCATGGAGACTTGTTCATGCTGGCTTCCATGCTTCATGGCAAACTCCTACCGCATCACTCTTGGTGGCCTCTGGCACATAATGCCAGTGGCACAGAGGAGTTCAGTCACTACATATTAGCTGATGCTTTTTGCTGTTTATCACACAACTAAGACTTTAAAACTTTCAGGAATGGTTGTAAGAGCTACGTGGGACCATTTACACCCTCCCAGTGAAGTGATGGCTACCACATTTCAGTGGAACTTGGACTTAAGTCTACATAGAATCATAGAATAGTTAGGGTTGGAAATGACCTTAAGACCATCTAGTTCCAAGCCCCCCTGCCATGGGCAGGGACACCTCATACATAAAGTAGACACTTGGATATAACCATCAGAAAACACACAGATTTAAGTTGCCATACCCAGAGATACCAACAGCAAAAACTAGAACCAGAAGCTTGTGACTTTCAGAAGCCCAAGGTCTGGGATACACGACAATGTCCCATTGCACTCTTCAGCCTTCTAGGTTGACGTAGCCCCAGCAAAACAGCCATTGCTCCATCCCAGGGCAAGATACATTCCATCACTGCCAGGAACACTCCTGATCAGAATTCTACAACCCTGCTGCAGAATGGGAACAAGCTGTGATATGGAAACCAGTCCTAAATGTTTAATATCATCAGCAATTCACAATCATTTCTGAAGTGTCTTTTCCTGGATAACTTTTTCCACTGCATGATCTTAGTGAGGAGATAATAGGAGATGCTGCTTTTGAATAAGTTATACATTTCCCTTGCTTTACTTGAACATAACAATGCCACCATTATTAATATTTTCACTGTACAAAACAGCACTAGCCTTCCAAAGAAAAAGTCCTTGACCAAACTATCAGAGGACATTAAACTGAGAAGTGATCTACTGATGCAAATCATTAAATCTATTTGCATTTGCTTACTGAACCCTAACACAGAAATTAAACTACATAGTGTGGGAAAAAGAGCTGGTTTTGCATGGTTAAAAGGAGACATCTTGGAAGATCCGAGCTCTATGTCATTAATTTTCCTTCTTCCCCTCATTAACAAGTAAAATGTTTTCACTGCTTGAAAAGTTTTAATAAATAGGAAAAAGCAGGGCAGCTGACATAAGTTTTTAATGTAATATACAAGAGCTTTTAATATTTTTACATATATTAATGTAAAAGCTAAAAATAAATGTTAAAAGGTTACATTTGTGAAGAAAGAAAAATGGCATTTACAGTTACAGCATGAGGTTTTAGAATTTAACTCTTGCTTTTCCAGCAGTGTGCTGAAGACCATTTCACTGAAACCCAGTTCCACTGCAATGGTGAGACACTGCAGAAGTGGCACCGGGGTTAAGGACAGGAACTGTCTCATGTGCTCCAGGGTGATTGTGCTTTGTTTTACCACATCTTAAATTCTGTTTATGGAAGGAATTAAAGTAGGTATTAACAATAATAATAATTAGTAGCTATAATCAGCACATACATCGGTAGCATGTGATCTTTGAGAGTTTTACTGCAAATACACGAGCCAAAGTAGCCAACGAAGACCAACTACTGCAGCTAGAGCTGGGTAAAGCCACCCAACACCACAGAAATCCCCAAATACCCCACTGCTTCTCAATCCCTGAACTTTGCTCTGATCACAGCATGGGCACAGTCAAGGCTTTTCAGGTAGGTATCACTGGCACAGGGTGCCCAGAGAAGCTGTGGCTGTCCCATCCCTGGCAGTGTTCAAGGCCAGGCTGGACACAGGGGCTTGGAGCAACCTGCTCTAGCAGAAGATGCCCCTGCCCATAGCAGTGGGTTCTAACCAGCTGAGCTTTAAGGTCCCTTCAACATAAACCAGGCTGGGATTCTGTGACACTCTTCAGCAAAACACTTTGTGATACAGCTCTCAAGGAGAGGTGCAGGAAGGTTCCTCTTACCCAGATGTGTCTGTACTTACACCTCACTGTCCCATCTCAAAGCAGCTCTCTGGCTCTGAATTATTCCCAGCATTATCTATGTATCTAGATTTTCTTGGAGGACCACAGAAGCCTGGGAAGAAAACCACAATGAAGAGCTGCAATATTGAAGAACACCCAGTAATTCTGACACATAATAGAAACATAATCCATGTCATTATGCAGCCCATTTTCCCTTGTTTATAACAAGGATTTGCAATGGAAACATGCTCCAGCGCATTAATCTACCTCTGGCACAAGGAGTGGAAAGGTTCCACTCATGGCCTGCGTTACAGAAGAGTTAAAGATACACCAGGCACAGTTATCTGTGGCACAGTGTAGGACAGGGTGACAGGAAGAGATTTAATTCCAGAGGACTTTCTTGAAGAGAGGAGGCTGCATAGACATATTCTCACACTCCTCTTTGGCAAAATTATTTTCCAGCACTATTGCAGCTCTACATCTTCTGCACTAGAAATAAACCCATCATATTTGTGGGATTTTCAAGTGGGTGTCTGCACAAGTTATATTATCTAATACAGCTTGTTGTTACTTTTGCCATTTTAAAATATCACTCCTGTAAAACGTGATCACTGGGTTGCTATAACACTTCTTGGCCAACCATCGAGGTTTATAAACACGCACCAGGTCGGGAGCAATGTTTTTTCTTCTGCACACCAAAACAGGGCTTTTAGCCTTTTGACATGGCGTTGCCTATGTTACAATTAAAGGCTTTCAAACATCAGATTAGCACCACAAAGAACTGCCCAGTAGAAATCTAGAGTTCTGTCATTCTAGTCTATGAGTCTATGGATTTTCGTTTGATTTTTTTTACATAGAGCCCTCAAAGGTTTCTCCAGTAGACCTGTGGACAAAAAAATGCAACTGAAGACTTGCAAAACCAACTCCTATTTGAATCTTGTTACACTGCCTTTGACAGATGAATAGGAATGCAGCAGTGCTGTCAGGATAAATAACACATCTAAAGTATAGTATTGATTACAGTGGAGTTACTCACTGTTCCCTTCAGTTTAAGGGAGAGGGGAATGTGGGTTTTACCAGCCACGCAAAATACAACCCACCATCCACACCTGACAGTGAAACTTCTCCTGCAAACCGTGCCTAAAGCCATAGGAAACCATGCATTTGAGCTCTACGACACATTAGGCTTCAAAGTCTAAACTTCCTACGTGATGTTAGAGCTTATTTTAAGTTTCTGAAACACTATTTCCAATAAAAAGTTTTCTTATCTTGATGCAGCATAAGCAATCTGTAGCATCTCCACAAGAAACTATGAAAAAAACCCAGTCCAGTTTATTTTTAATAAAAGAAGGACTATGCTATATAATAACTCTTCCTGCCACATCCATTGAATCTGCTGAAATAAAGATTGATGCCTGGATATTTGTAGACACTTCTACCAGAGGAGGTAATATTTCTTTTTTTCTTTCCCCCTTCTTCTTTGTGAATATACCATCTTCCTGTTTATTTGGGCATAATGTGAAGTTACAGCCATCATCTCCCTATTACCCAGGCATCTGCATGCTTTGTTTCTAAGAAAAGTGGCAGAAAACTCAACGAGATTTGCATGAGCTTAGTGCCACAAGTTAAAAGATATTCAGAAATAAGAGGCTTACAAAGAAAAATGTGCAAGACTGACCTTCTCCTTACGGTGACTGTTCTACATAAGCACCCAAAACATGCTTTCATTTTACACATCAATATGAAAGTCATAGAATGGTTTGTGTTGGAAGGGAGCTTAAAGCTCATCCAGTTCCAACCCCTGCCAAGGGCAGGGACCCCTTCCACTAGAGCAGCTTGCTCCATGCCCAGTCCAACCCGGCCCTGAACACTGACAGGGATGGGGGAACACTGATGCCAAATCAACACTGCGTGGATTGAAAGGGGTTAAAATGCAAGAGAAGCAGCCCAGAGACCAAATCACAGAGCACACATGTACTGCTGCACTGCCTCACACACATGGTATTCCCCTAATTTCAAGGGAACTCAGTGGCTAAAATCCAGCATGGATTTTGTCCCACATGTTGAAGAATCATCACCTCAGAAGGACCAGGCGTTCTAAAGCAAAGCAGCACTTTTTGAGAGCAATGTACTACAGAAGCAAAGACCACATGGAACGATCCAAGCCCTTCACCCAGCTGCTAAAGGACTTGATACACAGAGACTCGCATCAAATGCGGACTGTATCTCAAACCTAATCTGTTTGTATTAACACCAACAAAAGATCCATCTAATGAACCATTTTCCAGTCACTGTAAACAGTAATTAAATACACTAAACTCTGAAAAAAGGAAAGTGCCATACAAAGAAGCATACTTTGATCACTGGTTAAGTGCCATCAGCTTGGATGATTATAGTATTTACTGGATTAAGTGCTCTGTGTCAGCTGGCAGGAAAGCTATGATGCATTTGGACCTGTCCACAATTGTTGGTGTTTTAGCATCCTTCCAGTGGGAGCAGGAATGCCACCTTGCAGAGGGTAAGCACTGCTACTGTACTTCCTATGAAAAACAACCCAAAATAAAGGTAATTTTCCAGACATTAGGGATATGTTGAGTTTTATTAACATTATTACTCAAAGCCTATAAACTGCATGCGGATCATGCTCCTTAAGGACAGAGGTCTTTGAAAGAACCAGTAATACAACTTCACTTGTGCAAGAATAATGGCAGTAAACACAACTGCCCATTTTCAATGGCAGAAACACCAGGCTCTGCAGAAGGAACAGAAGCCAGTGGTTTGGTTCCACCACCTTTCCTCCAGAAATGACCTGGAATCTCTACAGAGTCTATGCTACCAGTAGGTTAAGCTTCAAAGAGGTCTGTAGGACACCTCTCCTCTTCCTGCTCCCACTGCACATTTAGAGATCATCCCCAAACCATTAACTTCACTACAAATATGCACTTTATTTCATCCGGGTTTATCCTGTACCTAGAAAATCTCTGCTCTTACACAATAATCTTAAGGAAGAACTGCATGGGGAAGAGTGGCACATCTTCCAAGCTACACCTCCAATAACCCTCTGTTCACCTAAGTCACGTCAGATGTTCATAGTAAACCAGAAATGTATTCAAAGCAGCAAAGGGTAGTCACATACTTACCTCCTTCAGTCAGTTTTTAGTATGCCCCTGAGCTCCACTAAGTTTCTTAGCCTTGGCTGATGCTTATTGGAAAAATAGGAGTGGCACTCTCCCAAATGCCTCCCACTTGTGGCATCAAAGTGAGATATCACTCACAGTAAATTTTACAGTATGAGGAATGAAAGAGTTAGCAAAGTTGACATTTAAACCATCATCACTGCCCATGATTAAATACCTCAGAGATGAACAGAGTGGTTCACACCTCTCCAAGTTATTGTTCTAGGCTCTTATCAGGCTCCTATACACCGCTGCACCTTCACACTTGAGATTGTCTTTGAATCTGTAATAGCTGGAAACCTGTTTAAACAGAGATTGGGGCGAGTTTCTGATGATGTTAACCTGGCAGAAGGAGACTGACTGAAACCCGCAGTGGATATCAATATCAGCACATGCTGGAATTTGTGCCCACTGAGAGATGGCAAATTCAACATCCATCTCACACGCACACAGCAGTGCATCACACTGCTCACCACCCTGTGCTCAGCAGAACAGGAGTTTCCAACCACACACTACAAGCTGTTCGAGTTCCAGAGAATCACAGAATAGTTAGGGTTGGAAAGGACCTTAAGATCATCCAGTTCCGACCCCCCTGCCATGGGCAGGGACACCTCACACTAAACCATGCCATCCAAGGCTCATTATACCTCAAGGCACATTATACCACTGCCCTTCTTTAACCCAAGTCCTCCAGTTGCCACTATTTCCCTGGACGAGCACTCATGCAAGCTAGATAACCAAAGATCACCTAGATGGGATTCTCCCAACTCCACAAAGGGAGATGGGAATCCTGGGGCCATTTTCCTGGCGAAACAGGGAATTCCTGAAAGAATTTAGAGTTGTCCAACCCAAGGAAACACTGTTCCCTTCTGAAATCCCAACTGCCAAGTCAACATCCCATGATTCCAGAGTATCTGCTGCTGTTAGTGTTTAGCACAGGAAAATCCAAGCATGGTTTGCTACTGCTAACAGGGTTCATGAGTGCCATCCCCTACTATCCAAACAAGTAACTCACTCCTCCAGCTCAGGAGCAAGATAAGGCTTCTCAGAACAGTTAACCCACAGCTTGGGAAAACCACAACCAATATAACAACAAGATTTAAATCTGAAACTTCAAAGCTGCTAAAGACACTCAAAGGTACAGTAATGGTATAGAGCAAGTTTTTCTTTTGGAATGAGCAAAAACTTAAACACTTGTAATATTTCAAGCAGGAATACTGGAGGAAAAAACAGCATACGCTGAAGGATAAAGCACAACAGCTGATATAGCACTAAATATATATACAGGTTATATAGACTTATTGCTTTTTTTTTTTGTGAAAATAAGAACTGTGAAGCTGAAGTTCTTGAAACCAGACAAATCTATACAATAAACCATCTTCCATATAGTTTTTGTCCCACTTTACAACCCTGAAGCAGGACAGTGCCAATTTGTTTCAGAAATAGCCCTACAATGCAAGTACAGCCCAGCACCCCCTTATGGTGTTCTACAGAGATTAAAACTACTGGAGCCTCCATCATACAGTGTATGGGAATTAAACACAGATTCTGATAATTCCAGGGCTGTTTGGTTACTGATTATCATCAATTCTGGCTCTACCAGAGAAGCTGTGGCTGCCCCATCCCTGGCAGTGTTCAAGGCCAGGTTGGACACAGGGGCTTGGAGCAAGCTGCTCTGTGGAAGGTGTCCCTGCCCATAACAGTGGGTTCTAACTGGATGTGCTTTGAGGTGCCTTCCAACACAAACCAGGCTGGGATTTTATGGTTCTATGATCTTCAGTGATTTATTAATTGACAGTGCCAACCTGAATGACAAACAAGTCAATTCGCAATTTAAATGCTATAACAGAAATAGAGGATTTCAAGGTACTGTTTTAAGTGAAGCGATTGGTGGCAACACACTTTGATTGTGAAACAAACTATTTCAGTCAGTATTCAGTAAATCAAAACTTTCACAACCGTATCTAGCTGAAATTCCTCATTTATGGATATTAATTCTTAGGTATATACAAACATCAATTGAAAAGGCTTGACTAAAAACCCCTCCACTCCAAACAGAAACCGTTACACTGCGACGTGCCTGGACTTTTAAGCTCACAAGGAGCAGAATAACCTTAGGTTATTACAATTAGTTTCATCTCATTAATAGATCAATTTCTTCCAAGCATACTGAAACCTGAATTTTACTTTGTTGCCTCTCCTTTTAGTCTCCATTATAGTCTGTGTTCTTAAGTTTTAAGGAGAGCCATCACCGAATAGGTTGTAATCTCAGGTGATTAATTGCACAGCATTTTACAAGCTGTAAAATAGAGCAAGATCTCCACAAAGAGATCATGCCATTAGCAGCCCCCCTCATCCGATTTCCCTACAACCAGCAGGATTCTGACAGACTGCAAGTCTTCAGTATTTATACATTTCAAAGGTTTACTTATTTTTGTTGTTAAAAACCCTAAGATGTATATTGATTATTACATGCAATTCTACATGAGAAGTCCCAAGCACCGTGGAGCAGAATACCAATATTTATTACTGGACTTGTGCTCATTATGGTTCTCTCTGACAGGGGTCCATTAAAATCAATTTTTATGTTTCTTATGGGTTTTTTTTTCCCTACCCAGTGTTCTTACCACAGCATTTATTAGCCCGTCAGAAGAAACACTGGGCACTGTTTTGGTTTTATTTTAGTCTGTCGAAAATAATGAGGACAGATTTAACAACCATTCACTGGCGATGAGTGGAAGAGATTAAATGTTATATTTCAGCACAAACATTTACAGAGGGCTTTAAAATTTTTAGATCTTTATCACTGGGAATGACAACACAAGTCCCACCTTCCACCTCTGTTCCAGATGTAAATTCTTAACAGTAAGAATAGTCTGCTTACCATGAACTTGAGCAACTCTTCAGTGACAGTCCATCTAATGCAACAATTCGGGCGTATAAATCATGCAACCTGCTAAATTAAGTTGCATTAAGATGCTGTTAAAGCCTCAAAACTTCCTGGCTACCCAGAAGAAGTCACCACTGAGATGGATAGAGATCATATAAAAGAATAATTAGGAAAAGGATCTCAACCGTTCAACTGCTTGAGGAACAAGATCACAAGACCCTTCTTCAACCAGCCAATGGGGCCATGCTGCAGGTGAGCAAGTGCAGAAACTGTGGTAAATGAAGAGAGCAGAAGCCTTCCTTAAATAGGGATGGACCTTGCCTTGCACCAAGGCTCCCTCAAGGAGAACATCCCACAGTCTGAGTACCAGCATCTCTCATCTACATGGACAGAGGTGAGTAACGATGTACTTGGTGCTTCTGGGGGATGTGTAATTCCCTGGAAAAAGGGGATTTGTGCCTGAAAGATCAATTTCCATCCCAGTAAACTTTGCCCAAAAAGAAAAGGCAACCCATGAAGTGAAACACCCAAAACCTCAACACTAAACACAAGTCAAACACAGACCTCTGCTCTCACCTCTGCAGGAGTGCTACACAAACACAGCATGACAATACCTCCCCATCCACCTTCTCAACCTCTACTAATTAAAAGCCTGTAATGATTTTCTTTCAATATTATTCCATTTCACTTTGAGCCTTTAATTTTAGGGCCCGCAACTTCATGTTTTTTTGTCTTCCACTTTTGTTTGCATATAGTTCCCTTTACATCTAGCATTATAAAGAACACACAATCTGTATCTGTCACTTCAAGAGCCCACAAACCTTTTCCCTACTGTTCTTTCACACGCTCACTGATGTTTCCTCTTCTCAAAGGTGAAGTGCCCTCATCTGATTAGGCTTTTTCAGGCAGATACTGCAAAGGCAAACATCAGCCTTACCCTAAATGTGCCTTTATTTCCATTCCTCATCAGCAGAAATCCAACACTCAAATCAGCCTATGAAGAAACTGAAGTACTTATTTCTGCATTGCTGGAGTTGGCAATTGTCAAATACAGAGGTTTGAGGGTTTCCATGGAGAAAAAACACATTTCAATCAGAATTCACATTATGCTCCATATTCCTGATTCATTTGCACTTCAATTACAAGGATAATAAAATGGGAAAACCCCACAAATCAATGGAGAGTTTCATAAGTGAAAAATAGGAGAAAAGGACAATGTGGAGAGAAGGAAACTAAAAACCTGTGTGTCTTGTCAGAAAAAGCTGTGCTGCAACGGACTGTGGCAAAGCCTTTGCTTTCATTACCAGAAACAGCTGCATAGACCAACCTTAAATAAGGTGTAACTTCCATTCTGGCAGAAGAATTCAGCAAAGAAACCTCACCATTTTGAAAGAAATCGGTGTTTCTTCTACAAATGTCACTGAGCATTTCCCCAGAAATAAGGGAAAAGCACTGACCAAAGAGCTGAACAGATGTATTTTAGATTGATCAGCACTGATACCCCACAGTAAAACATGCCAATACCTCCTCAGTCAGTTCTGTATTTGAGATTTCATCTCCCCTGCCATGTGTATCATCTGTTCTGAGCTCCAGAAGATATTATAGCCATGGAAAACCATCCAGAGCTCCCATAGGCAGCATGCAGTAAGTAAAACAATGATTCAACCCCAGTTTTTCCTCTTGAACATATACATCTAGATACAGGTCTGGAAAACTGGCAAAGGATACAAGGAGTGACAGATTTACATGCGTCCAAAATTAGGGACAGGATATACTTTCAAAGCCTCATTAAAAATACTTCTATGTTAGAACATTTCTTTGCTAATGTTATTGATGCAGCACAAAGAAATGCATTTTGGACCCACCACTCCTCAAAGGCACTGGAGTCCCAGTATAGCCAGTAAAAACAAATCCAAAGTCATGTCTTCAATTGTCCAGAAGAACTTTCTTCTACAATATACCTAAATATAAGATCAGTAGGACATGAACTTACCCACTTGGCAGCAAACTCATTTTTGGAAGCTTTATTTCATGTAAGCCTGTTTCACACCCCAATATCTCAATCTTTCCCACAGGGGTAAGCAGAGCCATGCGTCTCTCCTTGCACTGAGATACTCCCATTGTGGATTTCACCTGTTCATGAAAAGAAACTCCTCTTTAATTGCATGCATTTTCACCACGGCACATTCATCTTAAGGTATTTTGATTAGTTTTCAGAAGCAATGTTAAAAAGCACAAGAAACCAGCATAGTTCCCTCAACCATGTTCTGGCTTTCAGAATTCCAACTCAGAATGATTAGATAAAAGGAAAATAATTATTCAGTGAGGCGCTGGCACAGGGTGCCCAGAGAAGCTGTGGCTGCCCCATTCCTGGCAGTGTTCAAGGCCAGGTTGGACACAGGGGCTTGGAGCAAGCTGCTCTAGAGGAAAGTGTCCCTGCCCATGGCAGTTGTTGGAGCTGGAGGAGCTTTAAGCTCCCTTCCAACCCAAACCATCCTGTTATTTCCATGATCCAACCCAAGAAGTCCACATCTAAACCCCATGTTAACTAGAACAGTGACCTCCATGAAAATCTCAAATAGCAGCAAGTCCATGGCTGGTTTATCCGCTAACATCTGATGGTTTTGACACCAATTTCAAAAGGATTATTGTGACAAAGTATATTCACTGGTTTAGAGCAGCAGTGTTATGCAAATAAGGACGAGAACACAGTGTGTCTGCTAGAAAAATATATGGGAAAAAAAAAAACAATCATTCCTTAGTAAAAAAAAAATCCTTTTTTTATCCCCATTGTTACTAGTCTGGTTTTATGATTCCTGATAGGATGTAGTTGGAAACAAATGCCAAGCATGTCTCAATATTGTGCAAGACAAACAATAACATGCTTGTCGAATTCAGCTTGGCTAAAAACCAGCGTGACTCTATGGACACTGAGCTGTATTTACAGCTTAGTGTGCACAACCATTAGGAGAGAAATAGGACAGGACACCACAGACACGTCCACTGTAGTCACCAAACCACAGGTTCAGACCCCACTGCATTAGTGCTGTACAGCCAGCACAAGAAAGAATTTGCTCCAGTGAGCTAAATTCAATGAAAACGGGACGCAAAAAGCAAATAGAACAAAGAAACCCAGGAACTTTAAGGCAGCACAAGCTATCTCCACCCAATAACCCAGTTAAACAGACAGCCCAACAAGGTTTCTTGGGTTTTAAAGCCCTACTAACTTGCAGTTTGCCTCCCACCTGAAAAATTCCCTTGTTACTGCAATGCTCAGAACCAGACACCTCACCAACTTCCCCTTTATCTACCCAATTTCACAGTCCACTCTAAAGCCCCCCTCCCATGACAACTATGTATACCTGCATCAAGAAGAATGATGCTCAAAGCCTGATGAAGCATTGCATGAAATGCAGAAGAGATTAAGAAGCTGGGAAACTGATTGAAGAGCACAAGGACAGGCAAGGAGACAGGCAAAATCTCAATGACAACCTGCAGCTGACCACTGCTTGCAGCTGTACAACAATTTCATCTATTTCTCTTCAAAATAAGATAATTTCTTTTTAAATCCTGTTATTAGTGCTATGCAGTGAAGTTGCATCTGAGGGTAATGGAATCAGTGTGAAGAGAGAAGAAAACGCAGTAGATAGTTTTGCCTACCAGGGCAAAAGTAAATTCAACTCTCTGAATTTTGGGAAGCATCAAAGCAATTCCTCAGTTAAGACACTCAGCAACCACTGTTAATCTGAAGTGTTCAAGGCCAGGTTGGACACAGGGGCTTGGAGCAAGCTGCTCTAGTGGAAGGGGTCCCTGCCCATGGCAGGGGTTGGAAACGGATGAGCTTTAAGGTCCCGTCCAACACAAACCAGTCTGGGATTTTATGGCAAGATCCCAGTGCGCTGGGACTGAAGAACTGCAGGTTCCCAGGGGTTTATTTAGCTTGACTGTAATCCAGAATCAGCTTTTTCCTAAATAATCAAAGTGTTTGCTGGGGTTTTAAAAACTCTTCTTTTCAACCAACTTTGTTCCTTCTCCCTCCTCAAGGAGAGGAGATGGATCAACTTCTCTTTGGAGCAGCACCTCATTGCACAAGCCTTAGTAAAAACAACACAGAAGTTTACATATGTGGAAAACCAGCATACATTCTTCATTCTTATTTGTGTGACAGCCCCAAACTAGATGCACTGAACCTCATACCATGTGCTCCATGAATGTAACAGCTTAGTGCTAAAAGGACAGCTTTTTCATTATAACAAAACACAGGATGAAGAGAGGAACAGAAAACTATAAATAAGCCTGTAAGTTCCCACCAAGTTGAACTAAGCTTTATAGATGAAGCCTTGAGTGAGGGCAACTAGTGTTTTCAGTCTTGTTTAGCATATGCATTGGGCAGCAATATTTAAGGTTATTTTTAGATGAGAAAGGAACTGCATGACATATATCCATACATATATGCAATTGGGTTGGGAGCCTCAAAGATGAGGGTCACCATACCAAAGTACAACACACGCTATATCTCCCTTGCCCAGACACTGCCATGTCTTCTCACTATTCACCTGCAGCTACTGAGATGAGCCAGGTAAGATCAAGGTGACAATACACTCTGCAGGCAGTGCTGGTTTAAAGTAAGTGGAATTTTATTCAAGTTACAACAGTTTTCAGATGCAAACACCTTTATACCTGGCCAGCTGAATGACCTAATGCTTAGACAGCATTTACTGCAGACCAGTGGACACTGAAAACATGCCCACATCCAATATAGCCACAATTTGCTCACCACCAGAGTGCCCTTCTTAAACTTGTGAGAACTAAAAATGAATGGCAGCTTAAAGCAAAGAATGTAATAAAGGCAATAAACTGCCTTCTGCCTTTTTACCTCCAGCTTATACATATACATACATATACATATATATGTATCATTTGAGCAATTTTCATCAGGCACTGCATGAATCAGATTATTTTGTGTTGGAAGGGACCTTCAAAGCTCAACTGCATCTCCAAGGCATCCTGCAATGAGCAGAGACATCTTCAGCTAGATCAGGTTGCCCAGAACCACATGCAGCCTGACCTTGAATATCTCCAGGGATGGTGCATCCACTACCTCTCTGTGCAACCTTTGCCAGTGTTTTACCACCCTCATTGTGAAGAATTTCCTCCTCACCTTCACCCTCCTTCTCCACTGAAATACCTATAAACCTGTGCCAAACTCTCTCGTAAGTTCAAACATAGGAAGAAAAAAAATGGGGTTTGGAAACTTCTATCTGGAGCCTGCTACAGAAACAGAAGTGAAGGTGCCCTGAATGGAAGTCTATCTCACTGCAATACTAAGCACTATAGAAATGACTATCGTTAGCCAACAGAACTAAGACCTTTTTGTCATTAATAACAGATGAGTATCAAAAGGTTTTCAAAGTAGAAGACGTATCAGTAAGAATATTAGCATGATTGATTAGTTAATGTCCTGTACAGAGAAGCCTCATTTTCCAGGCATGCTCCCATGACTTTCCATAGCACTTCCCTTGGTAGCACCATGCTCCTCCAAAAGGCAAAGGTCCCCTAGATTACGCATCAACTGTACTGAACCCCACCAGGAAACACAGACGCTGCTCAAACTGCTTTCAAGGGTTCAAACGCTAAGGATGTGAAACAACAGCAAGTTTTATCTCCTAAACAAGGTGCTGTGAACCCAAAAGCCAGCATTAGCTTGATGACTTGCATCAAAGGATCTTCACCTCTTATGCCTTGCACTGTAACTCAATGTTAACAGCCCCACTGCAGCCAAGGTTTTCAGCACTAAAACATACCTCCCATTTGATTCAATCCAGACCTTGTTTAGATTTGCATGAATGGTCTTTGACATTACTGTAAATAATTCAACATTTTCCATGATCTACACAGAATCCCAGCCTGGTTTGTGTTGGAAGGGACCTTAAAGCTCATCCAGTTCCCGCCCCTGACACAGGCAGGGACCCATTCCACTGGAGCAGCTTGCTCCAAGCCCCTGTGTCCAACCTGGCCTTGAACACTGCCAGGGATGGGGCAGCCACAGCTTCTCTGGGCACCCTGTGCCAGTGCCTCAAACCCCCAAAAATTCCATTGCAGTTTGGTCCAAGATCCTTGAATCCAATTCAGATCCTTAATGGGAACTGATAAATATAAAAAATTGCAAGTAAATCTCAAGGATCAACAAAGTTAACAAAAAAATCCATAGCAAAGTGTTTCCACGCTTGATGTTCTCCCAAGAGAAAAAATTTTTTGAATAGGTTGCCCAGGGAGGTTGTGAATGCTCCATCCCTAGCGGTGTTCAAGACCAGGTTGGACGAGGCCTTGGGTGCCATGGTTTAGTGTGAGGTGTCCCTGCCCATGGCAGAGGGGTTGGAACTTGATGATCTTAAGGTCCTTTCCAACCCTAACTGTTCTATGATTCTATGTATTTTCCAGGACAAATCAAGAGGAAGCCTCCTGGCATTCCCTGCACTTCAGCATCAAGCCCCTGTTAGTGAATGGAAGGGGACAAAGAATGAAAAATGCCATCATGAATACAGCTTCAAATTTTCCCTGTGTTCTGTTAAGGATTTCACACGTGGGCATTGTTACAATCCCAGGAACCACAAATTTCCACTAGGAATATGCAACAGTGCTGCCCATGGATGTGTCTGCACCCATTCAGATACTCAGATACACCAGAAATTGTCTTAACACAAGTTCTGCCTGAAGGCTGTGGTCAAAGAGACTGAAGATGTCACCTTGTCACGTGTTTTCCCCTATTACCGAGCACATGAATCCTGCCCATCAGGAAGGAGCCACAGCCTTATCTCTGATGGATCTCCCTCTACAGGTTTTCCTATTTCCTTCACTCTGCTTTAGCAACAATACAAACCCACCCTGCCATATCAAAACCTTAATGATAATCCCCTCTGCCACCACCTGCATCTGATTTAACAGGGCATTTCCATTAGGCTTTAGCATGTGGCTGAACTTCAAATGAAATCCTTCTGATTTCTACATGCATATTTCTGAGAATCAAGGCAAAAGTAACAAATTCAAGCACTAAACCTGAACTAACGTGTCCTCACATACACTGCAACATCCCTTTTCAAACCAAGGGAGTCCAAGTGCATTAATCAGGGAGATGACATGTTTGCCTCCAAGAAATGGGTGTCTTGATCCTCTCAGATTAACAGAAAGGTTTAATTGCTGAGCTACCCGATAGCATAAATACAACTATGAAGAAACTGCATTATACTTCTCACCCCTATTTCACTTAACACTTCTCAAAGCCAGAAATGGTCAGAACTACACTAGCCACTGATGTACATTTGAGAGTGCTCTACTTAAGCTTTCCACACTATGGTATTTGCTGTTATTTAAGACTAAAGAACCCATCCAGATGCCATATCAGGGTTCTCATGCAATCTAGCTCATATCTTGGGCTGGGAAACAACTACGTATTGGCTTCAAAAACTAAAAGTAATTGTCAGCACCTATTGTGTGAGAGGATCCCAAACAGCACTACACCCATTAGTAGCACATATTAGTTTCTTAGCTGTAAAATCTGAATTTCTGGATGTATTTATCCAATAAGAGCACCACAGTTTGAGGGCTTTTTTGCTTGGAGAGTGGTCATGCCAGAAAACCACCCTCAAAGGACATGGAGCTGTTGGAGCAAGTCCATAGGTCAGGAGATGATCAGCAACTGAAGTAAACCTGCTCTGGAGATAGGCTGAGATCACTGGGGCATCTCAGCCGGGAGAGCAGAAGCTGCAGAGAGAACTTAGAGCTCTTAGGCAGAAGCTCTTCCCTGGGAGGGTGCTGAGGCGCTGGCACAGGGTGCCCAGAGAAGCTGTGGCTGCCCCATCCCTGGCAGTGTTCAAGGCCAGGTTGGGCACAGGGGCTTGGAGCAAGATGCTCCAGTGGAAGGGGTCCCTGCCTGTGGCAGGGGTTGGAGCTGGAGGAGTTTCAGGGTCCCTTTCAACCCAAACCGGTCTGGGATTCTATTAAAAGTGTGACAATGCATCAACTTCTTATTTTTCCATAAAATACATCCTAAGGACTCATCAATCCCATGTTCTGACATAATCCGTATTAGGAAACTAGCACATGAGCTGCAGTTCTCAAGCACTTGTCCTGTTTCTACGATGCCATATTAGTGACTTGCCAAAAAGCAATACCAGGAATTTGTTGAGTTTGAGAGGATGATCAATAAATGCCAGGGAAGTTGCTTCTTCATCCTAATTACAGGAAATACCAGTCCTGAAGCCTTTAACTGTCCTTCTTTTGAGTATCACAGCGCTCTCAAACCTGCTTGTTATTGATTCAAGTTTTGAATTAAAATTCAATGAAAGCTTGAAATATTGGATTTAAATTTAAGGGGAACACTTCACAGGCACCTGAACTGGTTTGGCAATTTGCTACTTCATTTCAGTCATCTCAACTGCAGTCACTCTTCCTGATCCAGTAAGTTCACATCCTTCTCATAACAAAATCCTTATCAAATCACAAAATCACATCACTGGTATTTGTCAAGGCAAAAGCAATCAGGGACCATCATAAGAAATGAGAAGTTGGATGTGTCTGTCACTAACAACTCAGAAGCAGTAGAACAGGGATGACTTTACTAAAACCCTGTCTACTCTGAAGTGTAAAGGTCAACATATCACTGATGTACAATGAGTTACAAGGTGGACCACAGCCCCCCTTTTGGCACAGCCCCCAGCAAGCTTACACATGCCACTGGTCCATGCATCCACAGGTTTCATTGAATTATAGTTCTCTCAACATCTCCTTAATAGCTTAAAACTTCCTGTATTTGTTTTACTGGTTTCTGCATGTTTATTTGAAAGGAAACAATCCATTGTACATAAAGAATATGGGAAGAGATATTAATAGTAAAGCTAATGCATTTGTGTGCTTCTACTGCAGTGCAGAGGGTCATTTTCCAACCTTATATAGCTCATCTTAGATGAGAAAAGCATTTCTTACACTCAAGTGTTCTAGAATAGAAAATATCTAAGGACTGGGAAAAACACAGGATCCATATAATCAGTATGTGATCAAAAGAGAGGTCAAAAAGCCTCCTGCTGTTGATATCACAGAATCAGACTGGTTTGGGTGGGAAGGGATCTTAAAGCACATCCAGCTCCAACCCCTGCCACAGGCAGGGACACCTTCCACTACAGCAGCTTGCTCCAAGCCCCTTTCAACCTGGCCTTGAACACTGCCAGGGATGGGGCATACCAATATCTTTATTAATCATCTATGTTTTTACCTTCCAAATGAAGAGCAGCTGCTAGTGCTTCAAGAGAAGAGAATTTATGTACCACAAGCAATTTCAGGGATGAAAGGGAAGAGCTGAAGAGAAGTTTCCTGCCCAGTTTATACACTGGAATAAAAATTACACAGAATAAGCAGCATTTAATTGTTAGTCTTTTTGCTTAATATGAAGCAGTTGATTTTTCCAAAGCTAAAATAAAAGCTTTTCTAGAAGCTGTTTCTTTCTCTTGAGAAAGAGTCCAAAGATTTCCAGCTAAACAGTGAACTCTAAGCTGTAAGAATGCCCCAATCCTAATAGGTCCCTACACAGATGACCACTTATCTGGACATAAGCTACTTTTCCCCTTACACATCACACAATAACTGTCTATACTGCATGTATTTCCTCTTCCTATGGCATCCAAAGCAAACCTTCAGCTTGCCAGAATAAAGCACTCTATTATCAGGTCCATGTATTTTTGTTCTTGTGCAAGACTAATAAACACCTCCCCATCTGAAGAACAGGACTGTAATCCAGATAAGGCTTTGAAACAAGAGCTGCCCTGAGATATACTGCAGTATTGCAATATCTCCAATGCTTCTCTAAGTAAATCCCACCCTGGTTAAGCCAAAACCACACCTTCAGAATGGGGCTTGGTGTATCTGCCATGGGTAGCATGTTGTCATTCCTGCCATACTGATGACAAAGGACTAAGCCTCCTGTCCCTCATTGTTTAGGCTGAAAACCATATGTCGGGTTATTCACTGCGCAACACTACAAAGCAATGTTATCCTTCAATCAGTTATTCGGTGCTTTAACATGCAATCACATGCAATACAACACTAACTTGTAATACATTAATTTGTTGCCAAAGAATTAAAGAAATATCATACTGCAGAATCAAAGGTGAAAAATGCTTTTAAGAATTAGAGGGTCTCCCACATTAGTATTTAGTTGTTACTGGTTTTAACAAGTCTGATGCAAAGGAAAAGAAGTCATTGTGTAGCTGTCTGGATTTTCCAGTTGCATTCATCACCTCAAAAGCTAAACTCAAGATATCAGTCAACATGTGAAGATCCACTGCTTAACCACTGAAGTGCTTGCTGTAAATGTATATACACCTTCTCAGAAAAGCAGGTTATACCCCAAGGCACTGAGAAATACAGAATTTCACTGACAAAATCCCCACCTGATGTACATGTATACATGATACAGCAAGCCTGACATCTCTACTGTTACAGGGCTCAGCTGTGTATGTAAATATATAGCAACTACTATAGAAAAGAGATGAAATTTTAATCAAATGAGACTTGTATCAGGTCCAGAACTGAAAACGGGCTAAAACTGAAAAATCTAGCATGAGAATCACTAATGCTAGCAAACACTTCAGATTCTTATCACCTAAAGCCACAGAATTCCTGATCTGCTCCTCCTTGTGTTCTCCGCAGAGCTGAAGTCAGGACCAGCTAAATAAAAGATAATGCAACTAGGCATAACACAATAAAAGATATTACCTTCCCAATGCATTATCGCTGCCAATTATAAGAATCACTTCAACTTAATTTCAAAGGCACAATCACCCTCAACTGTAACAGTCTCTTTTTTAAATTTCAAGCAGTATTACATTAAGGCAATAACTCACCTCCCAGCTATAATATCAGTCTCCCTTATTGCAAAAATACATTTCATAAATACTTCTCATCGACAAGTCAAGCTAATTCAGGTTAATTTTATTGTATTTTGGTGCTAGCTCACATTTGTGTGCAATTACCTTTATCATTTTATTGCCATGGCACAAAGTACTCAGAACAATTATTTGAAAAAGGAGGGGTATAAATTCTAAATCACACTTGCTGGCATTTTTGATAAAATAGCAGCTTTATCTCCAAAAGTGGCAGGGACATTGGATAAATCATGCATCAGTCAAGTGTAGCTGACCCCCAAGTGCATTGCACAATATCAGGAGTGCTTCAAAAGAAACTTTCCTGTATAATCCATCATTCCTTATAATACCAAACCGGCTATACCTGAAGAGCAGGAGCTAGAGAATAATAACCGAATAAATCTAAGCAATATGAACAAAACCATTAATAGTGCTCCTTAAGCTGAAGGAGACGCCGGAAATCTGAATTGTGTTCAAGGACAGAAATTCATTGACATTTTTAGTGAGTAAAACAGCTCCCAACAAATAAAGCCACATGGTATGTATTAAGAAGTCACTAAAAATTCAAATGCACCTGAAGGAAAACAAATACAGACAAAAGGAGGTGTCAAAGACACCTACAAAACCACAACATTACAGCCTTGGCACATGCATCTGAATTTTCCTATCGTTATCAATCTGTTTGATTCAGGACAGTGTGGACAAGTGTATCTCTGTACTAACAGAGAGTGAAGCATCACAGTTAGTACAAGAATCTATTTACCGAGTTTCAATTTAATAACCACAAGAAACCCAGAGAGGAACAGAATTGCATTTCAAATTAAATTTCTTATGATATAGAAAAATTGCCACCTCGTCAGAACACCACAAACCCCAAAACCTCTGAAACACAGAATCATCCCTGATGTGTGCAAGCACACAGAACAGCCATGTTTCAGCCTCTTCCACACAAACCCAACGTACATCCCTGGTCACAACAAAAGCAGGGATTGAGTGGGAGACACAGAGGGATGATGGAAAAAAAAAATCAGTCATGGAATCAAGCAGGTTGGAAAGACCTTTAAGAGCATCACGTCCAACCTTTACCCCAGCACTGCCAAGGCCACCACCAACACACATCACAAAGGGCCTCATCCACATGGGTTTGTGAACACTTCCAGGGATGGTGATTCCACCACTTCCCTGGGAAGCCTGTTCCAGGTCTGGCTGCTTTCAGAACCCGTTTTCTAGCAACCTGCTTATAAACTGTTCAGCACATTACATCGGTGATAATTGATTCCTGCAAAAGCCATATGCCAGGCATATATTGTGTCACACCAGCGTGTGGTTGTGCTTAAAGTGAAGCTGTAAACTAATCACATGCTATAAATATCACTAAAGAACCATGGGCTACATTACATACATATTTAATATGCAACCAGAATGGGGGGAAGCAGGACCAGAGGAGCCCAGGCTATGTCTGCAGATGGGGCTATGAGAGTTCATGTGTTTTCCCTTAAACCTGCTTTCTCACATATCACAAGGGGAAAGCTCCCCTAACAGCCAGCGCTGCACCTTTCAACTAGAAATGAGTGGGGGAAATTAAAAGGTTAGCTAATAAACCATTAGTTTCATGTCACTTGCTAGCTATATCACACCTAGCTTTGAGTGAGGGGGAACTAGTGACTCTTCCCACCATGCCTGGTTGTGCAGAAGATAATCAGCTATTTCTTTGCCCTTAATTCCAGGTACCTGCTAAAAAGATGTTTGCAACTGGAAGAGACATAAATGTAACTCAACAGATGACTGTTTTAAAGAAAGAATTTATTTTCCTAAATTTCTTCCTCAACTTCATTTTTAAAAGAAAAATTTTACTTTGTGAGAAAAAGAAATCCTCTAAAGATGGACAGAAGACACAGAATATCCAAAATAGTCCTTTTCTAAGCCACATTATATTACATAAAGCAAATTAAAACTACAGGAGATGCCATTATTAAGACATTTGTAACAGTGATACAAGTTGCCAGCAGGAATAGTTAGATATGCAAGTTTGATTGTACTTGAAATATTTTCCTAGAGGAGCATTACTAATGTTAGAAAAATAGATATTCCAGAGGAAAAAAATGTATTCATCCCTTCAAAGTTCATTTTAATTATCTGAAGTATAAGGTTATTGATTCAAAACGTGTTGATGCTTTCCCTTCAGCAAGATAAATTGTTCTGAATGCTGTGATAACGAGCCCTGGTGTCTTATTTTACTATAAGCTTACTGACCACACTTCCCTCATTGAGGCATCAAGGCTTAGAATTAAGCCTGTTTTCCAGTGAGGTATTTATTAGGAAACAACCAGCTGACACACTGAAAACGTACCATTGTCCTGTTAGTTTATGCTCTGTGGCAGATAGATACGTGCTGGGGAAAGGTCCACTGATGCCTGTTACCAACCATGACAGAGCTACAGAGATTTACAATGCAGCATCAATCTTGTCAGCTGGATTCTTAATACTGACTGCTGGACACAGGGGAAAAACCAAACTATGTTACGTGAACTCTTTTGTAATGCTGGACTTCCAGCGTACACCTAAATGCAAGGGGATGGTACTGGAAACTCACTTTTGGAACACGCCTCGATGCCATGGTAGATGAAAGGTCTCCACCTGTAAGGAAAAAGAAACTCTATTAGATGGTGATTTAATTTGAATTCCACAGGAAAAAATGTACCTCAGTAGTGTTATTTCCCTTCTAAGCAGCTTTTTCAATGAGCTCTAAGTTTCAGTATATAATATGAAAAGGGAGTTTAATTTCTTTTTATAAGCAACCAGACATTTAATGTTCATAGGTCATCTGCTGCTTTTTAGGAGTCAACAAATCAACACAGGAAGATTTCTTCAATAACCAGCACTACACAACTCTGATATTTTGAATAAGAATACCTTAGAAGATAAAGTATTTGTTTAAGGAATATTTGTACAGGCAGTGATGCACTTCTGAGTCACTTAGTAAACAGCCTTCTGTGATTTAGGAAATAGCACATTTTAAGCCAAGAAAGCGAGTGACTTAGTTACATTCTGGGTTTAAAAGAACAGACTGCAACACACTAAGAAAGCACCTAGAAATGTTAATATCAGTTATACCTATATATTAACAGCATCTATACTATAACTATGTAACAGTATCTTTATTCATGTATCATTAACATAATACAACTGGTTCCTCTTTGCTCTCCCCTTGGAAATAAAGGATGATTGCTACTTCCTGGGCATATACTTAGTTTCCCCCTCTATTTTTTCAGTGCTATTTATCCAAGACCACCAGATCTTTGAGAAGATGTGCTCTAAGCATTCCATTTTCTAAAACCAGGGAGATTATCTGCCAAAGCTCAGCTCTGGAGTCCTGACTCACAGCCAAACTCAATGGGAACTCTTCCACTTAAGTGAGGGAACTCCCTACTCCACAGGAGAGGATAACTGTATCCGCTTAAGACATGATAAATCTCTTAAAAGAAGTGGTATGAACATCCGAGGCTTTCTAATGCCTCTCAAACACATCAAACACATCAACTCTTTTAAGTCCAAGGCAATGACACTACTTACAGCCACCTCCAAATTACTTAAAACAGTAATATTTAATCTTATCTTTAAACTCTTAAAATGATTAAGATGTAAAGTTAAGACCCTGAATAATAAGTATTTAAATATGCTACCAAGCTGAACCGTACAAGGTGGGCACTGTAAAGATCACTCATTCCTTTATTAAATGCAAGTCAGGCAGATGAGCAACCCAGTAATGCTACTTACAATACCTGTGATGGAGCTAAAAATAAAAGAGCAATTTATGTCTATTATCAGTTCGGAGTTTTGACTTTCAAGGTGTGCAGTAGCAACACTGAGCTTTTCCAGGCTTTCCTGAAGGGTAACTGCCTTCAAAAACAGATTTATCCAGAAGCTCATTTCAGACCTGGGCCAAAGACTACCTACAGCACAGGAAAACTTTACACCCATCTGTAAGTGGTTTAAGGTCCTCAGCAAATGGGATTTTTGATGCTCTGAACCAGATACAATCTGACTTTGAGCATAAGCACATACAGCTCATGAGGGATGCAGTGCCTGGTGGAGAAACTAAGCTTCAAGGAGAACACGTTCCAACTTTAAAGAGAAAGGATTCTTGCAAAAGGACTAGGTAGCACCTCACAAGCATGACCATTGCTTGTTCCCTGTGTTAAGTCCCAAGAACGGGGCAATACATTGGGGGAAGCCCCTAGGACCACTGAGACCTTGGTTAAGTTGGTGGCTGAGACAAGCAAAGGGAAGAGACAAACCGATTAGTGTTCATGACCTATTCATGCCTCAGGCTGAGCTCAATCATGTGCTAGCCCCAAGCAACTCTCCTCTGATGACAGGTAACTGGGGCAAAGCCAGTAATGCCCAATGGTGGTTAGGAGACTACCAGCAGCTAGATAGGTGAAAATGATACAAGACTACTGCTGTTGTAAGTCAGAAGGCTAGGTAAGTCCAAAACATCACTCCAGAGATGCATCCCAACCTTGCAAAGACAGTCTTGTTGGAAGAGGTCAATATACACACTACCAACTTCACACTGAGCTGAAGGGCTCCCCTAAGGTTGATTTTGAAGGGAGATGCACAACACCTCTTCTGAATGGCACAGGAATTGCCACGGATCAACTTCAATCATGATACTAACACATTCTAGAAACAGACACTGGGATCACAAGACCCATCTTCCAACCTTAAAAGACTTTGTCAGCAACACCTTCACCAAAATGGAAAATTTCATCCTGCATCTGCAGAGATTAGGATAAACTGAAGGGATCAATGAACAACCAGAAGTGAGGCAAAAAAGAGCAATGTGTCCCCATCCTCACTAGCTCAGAGCTGCCCATCTCCTGTTGGGTGCCTACCTCCACTCCCCTTGGCCTTTCAATCATGATCACAGAATCCCAGACTGGTTTCTGTTGGGAGGGACCTAAAAGCTCAGCCAGTTCCAACCCCCTGCCATGGGCAGGGACACCTTCCACTAGAGCAGCTCGCTCCAAGGCCCTGTGTCCAACCTGGCCTTGAACACTGCCAGGGATGGGGCAGCCACATGTGCCCAAGTTGCCCAAAACTTCTGTTCCCACACAAGAGCTGTGCTGAGGTTGAACCCATGCTGACAAGCAGCCAGGCAGCAGGATGCTCCTGAGAGACATGGAATATACACAAATGCCTTCAGGTACTGAAGAGGAGCTCCTGCACAGCAGGAGATGAGATGGTGCAGGAAGCCAATATATCACATACCCACCCTGCGAGCATTCCAAATCTGAGTATGTCAATAAAGCAAAAACGTAAAGGAAAGTCAGAGGTTACATCAAAAATCAGATCTTTCAAGGCCATGAAAAAGTTCAGCTCTATTTTGTTGATCATCTAGAACAGAAACCCTTGGGGTTTAAGATACTTCCCTGTTTATTTTCACAGGACTGCAGCCTAAGAAGTACATGTGATGGCAGCTCTACAGTAAGAACTTAGATTCATAAAAAGTATTTTTCTCAGTTCATCAACTTTTAAGCACTAAAAGAAGATTCTCCTTGAAAGACAAGTCCTCAGGAGCCACAGAACGCAATACCCTGGTTTCAGTACTAAAATCTAAAAGCAGCTATTACATCAAGTCAGTATATGACTAAAATTCCATATGAAAACATTTAAAGTACATTAGATTTTTGGTCAAGATGAAAGCCTGAAAAAAAAAAACACTCCGGCAATCTATTCTAATTGGGTTCCCATGGTAACTGTACAATTGGGTTTTTCAGTCTAACATCCCAAAGGCCCAATGCACACTTGTAAAATATACTTCAAACAGCCTGAATTGTTTTTACATTACAGCACTCCCAGGATGATCAATTACTATACATCCCCACCCTAACTATTAGTGGCAGGAGATGTTAACACTATTGGCCATATTAACATAAGTCATGTAAAAAAACCCACATATCACCATCATTATATAAAACTAATTACACACTTCAGATTCATCAAACATGTTCCGAGTAATAAACTGATACCAGTCTTGTCACAAGATCATGTTTACTGAATGTTAGAAATCAACCCCAAATATATGCCTGACCATTTTGCTTCTCATATTGATTTCCAGGATAAACAGAATCAATCATTAATAATTACATTATAAGATAACCCATAGGGTTAATCATATTCTTAGAAACTCGCACTATGGAATCAAATATAGCTCCAGAAAAAGACAACAGAAAAAACTCACAATGGAGAAAGCAAAATAAGACTGTTCCATTAAAAAATGCTACTAAACCAAGCATTTAAGAAAATTTTATATCGGATTAAGCACTTTGCCTTGCTGTGCCTCAAATTCACTTTCTGAAAGCATAACACTGCCTGTAGACCCAGCTTGTCCTTCGTATCATAGAATCTTACCCCAGCCTGGTTTGGGTTAGAAGGGACCTTAAAGCTCCTCCAGCTCCAACCCCTGCCACGGGCAGGGACACCTTCCACTAGAGCAGCTTGCTCCAAGCCCCTGTGTCCAACCCGGCCTTGAACACTGCCAAGGTGTTGGAAATGGATGGTCTTTCAGGGCCTTCCCAACCCAAACCAGTCTCTGATTCCATGACTCCCCTTTTCCCCCTACAGTATACCTAACAACACTAAACTCAAATGGAGCAAGATGAAGGGACACTGAAGTTGTGCGACTTGTTTCTCCAGGACACTGCTGACAGTCTGAAGATGCACTATCAGCAGAGCCAGCCCACTGCTGCCAAAACAGCTTTCTATAGCAGACACTGCACATTCCATCTTGTATTTTTTACATGCAAGACAAAACTTAATCTTTTAACAGGGCCTTAAATATACTTTAGGTGTTTATCAAGAAGTTTAACTAATTAAAAGGCCTTCTGCACACTAGAATGTACAAACAACCAAAGATAATATTATTGTTTGCATTGTACTGACTGATCTAAAGCAGTCAGATAATTTAAATAGTACTGAATGATGATTATGCAGCAACATTTACAAGACAGCACTAATACTTGCTATCTGCTAACACAGAGTTACCAGCTGGGAGTTACATTTGCACTTGGAGCATGTAGGTGGCATGATTCAGAAAACAAAGCAAGTCTGATTTCGCTGGGCTGTGCTGCTCGTATATACCTCACTAAAACGCCCATTTTGTTAATTTTATCATAATGCACTAAAAAGTGGCGTCTGAATAATTAAAACCTGAAAGCGCACTCATCACATAAGAGCAAAAGCCCATTTCTTTAACACCTCATCTTCAACGCACTAACACCACATAGCTACTGAGTACTATAACAACAAGCAAAGCCTTTAGTGATTTTTTACTAAATCCCCCCCAAAAAGCCAGATTCAAACTTCCTCAGCCAGAAATTGAATTTTTGGATGTAAAAAAAAAGCAAAGTTTCTGAGCCCAAACCCAGCATCCCCAGCTGCCCACTGCCAGACCCACAGCTCAGCTCACACTGGGTAGCTAACAGCACAGTCTGAACTGATACTTCTCTGGATGCCATCAGCTTGGAATCAGAAGTACCCTTTATTCCCCCTTGCCAAACTGCTTGAGACTGCAGACCCTCTGTCACTAGTGCTATTTTACTACTATTTCACTTGAAAAGCAGAGGGGAAGTCGGGACCTTTGTATCTGTGAACTCTTCCTCACTGTGATTAAAGGTGACTTGCTCAGATTCATTTTGAATCACCTTCGGCACCTCTACTGCATCAGGAGAATTTCAGCTGCATGTCCAAGTTTTACAAGTAACTTGAAAAGATCCCCCAAATGATTTATACTATTTAATTTCACACAATATAAATGAATAGATAGCAGTTAGTCCTGAAAGACACCAGGAAAGGGTGCCTTTACCTTGCTGATCTAGTAACTAAGAAAACAGCTTGAAAAAGGTTAGCAAAAAGCATCAAAACAGTGACATACTTCCAAAGAAACTATCACGATTACTCCATTTCCACAAAACTCCAAAGCCACACACGCTTTATCAGCATTCAAATATATTTGGCTATTTTAAGCAGCAGCCTGGACCACACAAGCAGGTTATCAGTTTTCAGGCTGCGTTTTGTACTCCTGGAAAACACTTCAGTGCAGGTTTGTCCTGGGTTTCCAGCCCTGTTGTTCCTCCAGCTGCATTTAACTCAATGCTGGCCCAAACACACCTGTGATGGGTGACAGTGTCTGCCTTGTAGGAGACAATTTAGCACAGGATTTCTCTTGCATCAGGCAGGTTTTGCTCATTACCTTCAGCTAAATTAGCCAGCTGAAAGCTTTGCCAGCACAGATGTGTACAGCACCAACCTTCACAGCTAATAGCAGAGATAAGACCCTCAAGAAGTCTATAGTAAGAACATCAAACCAGGCCTTTTGCTTCTTAACAGTGGCATTAATGAAGCAGTCAAAGCTCACAAACCCACCCAAAACCCACACTGAAACCTGTCACTACCTAGCAGATTTGAAGCCTTCTGAAATTAAAACTTTGCCCTACATTTTCCCATTAGTTAGATTGTCTTCCCAAGTCCACATCTCTTATGAACACTGGGTAAACTAGGGAATTGCACAATCCGTCAATAAGGTAAGCTTATTTTGAACTACTGTCCATATGAATCAATTTGTCAGTAAAAACTGCCACCAGCGCTGTGCTTGCAGAAAAATGTCCATAAATGCATTATTGCGACTGGCAGATCGATGTCCATAATAAAAACAAATAGAGTTAACAAGTGCCTGCTTTTACGAGTTATGCCAGGGGTGGGATGTGTGCTCAGCTTCAGCCAACAACTTCTGGGAATGGGCACTGCAGGCTGGGGTAGGCACTTGCTGCCTTCATCAGCACTGCAAACAGGAAGCTATTGTAATGCAGGAAACCTTTAAAAGCATTAGAATGAACACTAACACCTTCAGGATGTATTCAGAAGTCTCCCACATTCACAATTTAATGTATTGTTCTGCGAGCTAGTTAAAATCTCTCAATTTATAGAAGCAATGAGGCTTACTTTGCTTCACTCCCTGCAGAAACTGAGTTTAACTCGGGTGAGCTGCAGCCCAGCAGAACAGCTCACTAGTCCCGAGGCTGATGTTAAGCACCCCAACAAATCAGAACCTACAATTTGTCCCCACAAAGCTCTTACAGCATGACTATAAACCTCACTGCTGAAACCACCTTTCAGTCATCACAAGCAAGGATGTCACCCTTGGTATCAGAGGTGGAGGATGCTGCTCACAGGGAAGTGATACACTGGTGAGAGCACAAGCAGGTAGAGCAGCCAGCACACTGAAGCTGAATTCAGGCCAGCTGTCCTCACTCCTCCAGAACCATAATGGCATGGGGAAAGAACACTACAAGAAAATCATCCACGTCTTTGACATGTTCTACTTTGGATTTTTGGCATTATTGCTTCTTTTAACAGCTTCCCCTGTCCCTGAAATCAGTTTAAACAGCATTTCTCTGCTGCAGCCTATCCATCTTACCCACATTTCCCCTAACAAACTTCGTACTTCTGCTGCCCAAGTGCTTAAATAAGCCATTCAAGGAAACCCTGATAACCTTTCCAAAGGGCAGGAGCTTCTCCTGCAGGCTACTATCCCTTCAGTGATGCCATTAACTGATTCTTTACATACATTAAGCATTAAACAATGGTGACAAGTTAATTAGACTTATCAAGAGATAAAGTAGTCACGGTAACACAAGTTGCAATATAACTACAACAGTTTCCTATAGAGCTTCTGTTCAGTTCCTGGTGTAATTGGGGTAATTAACTTGTCATGGATCAGAACGCAGATACGAACTGCTAAAGCCACCTTGGAAGCTCACAGAGGCTACAGCTTTTCTTCTCTGAAGCTTGAGGCTTTTGGTAGAATTGTCCACATTTGGCACACTTCTGCTTAAAAACAAAACAGACAACTTCGTACTTGGAAGAATCCATGTCACAGACTGACTAAACAGTCACAATAAAACAAACACCCCATCCCTGGCAGTGATCAAGGCCAAGTTGGACAGGGTTTGGAGCAACTTGCTCTAGGGGAAGGTGTCCCTGCCCATGGCAGGGGGTTGGAACTGAGTAAGTTTTAAAGTCCCTTCAAATACAAGCCATTTAGGATCCTATAATATAAGCAACTTGGCAAACTTCACATCACAAATGAATGTTTAGAAATAGCCTGCATTCCAGGGCACTGCAGCTCACCCGACCTTCTGCAGCCTCCACACCACAGAGCAGGGAGGCACTGCAATACAACACCCTATCATGGCTCCTAATATATACCTATCATGGTACCAAATACCCTATCACAGCTCCCCTTAAGGTGCATTTCCACACAAGTGAGAAGACCAAAGGCCAGAGAGGCAGTTCAGGGAGGGAGAGCTCCTACACTGCCAGTCCTGCTCCCCTGTGCACTGGGGAGACAGGCAGGGCTCCGAGACCAAAACCTCCATCAGGTTCACAAGGGGACCCTGTCATAAACAGGCCCCTCTTTGCAGCAGGAGCACAAGCCTGGATGCAAGAACTGCACCGTGACAGTCACTTTAAACCAAATGCAACACCCCAGATTATGAAATAAAGGCTTTTCTATGTGAAACACTAAAGACCACACCTTACTGGGTAATAAAGGCTCTGTATGATGAAAATAATACAAGTAACAAGTTTATTTAGGAGGCAGGAGCAAAAATATACACCACCATCTACTTTGCTTTAAAAAGCATGTGCAGTAGCAACAACAAGCTTATTTCAAACAGGCTGGAGAGAAGGCAGAAGCTCTTCCCTGTGAGGGTGCTGAGGCGCTGGCACAGGGTGCCCAGAGAAGCTGTGGCTGCCCCATCCCTGGCAGTGTTCAAGGCCAGGTTGGACACAGGGGCTTGGAGCAAGCTGCTCCAGTGGAAGGGGTCCCTGGAACTGGATAAGCTTTAAGGTCCCTTCCAATACAAACCAGGCTGGGATTCTATGAACCAGCTGCAGAGCTTGCCTTCTACATCAATAGCAAAAGGCCACTTTTACACCAACATCCATTTAACACGCATTATTTTAGTGCGGTTTCACACCGATGTGACCCAACCACAGGCTGCTGCCAGCACGCAGGGCACTGCCACCCGTTCACCCTTGCATTGCTCCATCCACAGCCCCTCGGGGAGCCTCTCGACTGCCACAGAACTGCTTCCCAGCGCAAGGGAAAGGCTTAACTGCGCCTGCTGGGGCCGGCGCAGCGCTCAGCACAGCTCGCTACCAGCCCGGCTTCAGCTTTACATCCATCACTCCCCTGCAGGCGTGGTTACCGACCGATCGCGGCCGGTGCCTGCGCTGGCAGCCAGGGCCGTGGGGTGAAGCAGGGCTATTTCCCCTCCCAAGGCCTGCAGGGGCTAGGGAATGCGGATCCCAAAAGCATCGCCAGGCCTAAGGAAAACCCTCAGAGTCAAGCGCTAAGGGGCTCCGACCCCTCTGCCCAGCAGGCCCCAGCCCGCAGCCATCTTCCCCCCACGCAAACCCGCCATGAGGCCGCGGCAGCACGGCCCGCTCCGGAGCCCCGCGGCTCCCGCAGCACCTGAAGAAGAAAAGGAGGAGGGAAGCGGCGGGGAGCGAGCCCAGCGCCGCGGAACGGGCTCCTTCCGCCGGGCAGCGGCGGGGGGAGGCGCCGAGCCGCCGGGGCGGAGCTGCCCGGGGGTCCCGGTGCTCGGAAGGAGAGAAGCGGCCGAGCGGGCCCGGCCCTGGAGCCGCACCGCGGCCTGCAGCGCCAGACCCCAGCGTGCGCCGGCTGGGCCAGGCCCAGAGGCCTGGGCGTTGCGTAGAGCCTCCTACCTGGCTCCCCCAGGGCTGCTCCGGGCTGGTCTCTAGGGGCATCCCCGCCCCCTTGCCCCGGTTATATGTCCGGGGCAGGAGGTGCGGTTCGCCGGGTGATACGGGCCACCTGCGCGGAGGGGCCTACATCCCCGCCCCGGGGTCGGTGCGGCTGCTGCGGGTGAAACGGGTGGCGAAAACACGGGTTTTTGCTAAAGTCCACCAGAAAATACTGGTTTGTGGGCAGTAACGTCAGAATTAGAGCGCCCGTTGCAGTCTTGCACCTTGGCTCCTCTGTAGGCACTGAGTGTGGCTGCTGACCAAAATCCACCTCCTCTGGGAGAAATATGCAGATCTTATGGCTGAAATGTGCTTTTTAAAGTTGTCTAGGCTTTATTCTGCTTGTACGTTGGGGCAGAGTGGTAAAGGGCACCAGGCAAAGGCTGGCACCATCGAGGAATCGGCCTTTTTCACTCTATGTACAAGTAGGGTGGGAACAGTGACTTGCAGCAGTTTGTGCAGGGGGAAGCACTTGGCAAATACAATTCCCAAAGGACGAGACCTGGAGGAGGGAAGTGGGAGTGAAATGTCAGAGGAAAGTGGGCTGTGGGGTGAGGTTTGTTTGAGGTCCTTAAAAGAAAGCCAGGACAAAAAGTGCCAGTAAAGTCTGAAACAAAGAAATCACTGATTTTTAAGCCAGAGAATGGTTGTCTGAATGTTCATCTGTGTTACATCAGCAGAAGGTTTATTCATGTTGTATTACAGCTCCTGTCCAATTCAAACTGTTCATGATTCTGTGACTCAGAAGCTATCAGAAGATGGAGGAATCCATTTGTGAAAAACAGAACAATTACCATGGAATCATAGAATAGTTGGGGTTGGAAAGGACCTTAAGATCATCCAGTTCTAACCCCCCTGCCATGGGCAGGGACACCTCACACTAAACCATCTCACCCAAAGCTCTGCCCAGCCTGGCCTTGAGCACTGCCAGGAATGGAGCATTCACAACCTCCCAGGGCAACCCATTCCGGTGCTTCACCACCGTTACAGTAAAGAACTTCTTCCTTAGATCCAATCTAAACTTCCCATTTAAGTTTTAACCCGTTACCCCTTGTCCTGTCTCTACAGTCCCTAATGAAGAGTCCCTCCCCAGCATCCCTATAGGCCCCCTTCAGATACTGGAAGGCTGCTCTGAGGTCTCCACGCAGCCTTCTCTTCTCCAGGCTGAGCAGCCCCAACTTACAAAAAGTCATTACAGAATTTTGGAAATCCTTCTTCCCTTTTCCTAGGGAATGAGCGCTGTAAATCCAACAGCATCGAGTGAGTGATCCAATCTCACCTAAGAAAACATAAAACACGGTCCAAAACGCAGTTTTCCCATATACTTTGCAGTAGTCTCACTTGGGGCAGGTTTACAAGGAGCAGCCACTCACATCGGTGTGCAACAGGACTGAGACGCTCCTGCTGGTTTTAGAAGTAGTATTGTTAATGTGACACCTAGTTTTCCCTTTTGCTTTCTGGGCCGTTAACTTGGAGTCTCTGAAGGAAATGTAAGCAAGGAATGTTTACCACCCTGTCTCACTTTCTTTACTGTCTACCAGGCAGAGCATTGACCAAAAGTCACCGTTGGAATTGTTCCCAGATAGTAAAAGTGTCCAGAGCTTCCACACCACCCTGCTAATTGCAACCTGCAAACATAACCAGTTTTGAACAAGAGAGGAGTGAGCTGTGAATCTGTGTGATCTGTGGAGGATGAATTACAACGAACAGTGATAAATACAGATGTCATTATATGAACATCCTATTGAGGGCATTTCATTTAAAGCAGCAAAGAAACTGTTACAATAAAGGAAAAAACAGTCAAAGAAGTGTTCCTCGTTTGTTATAAGTTGCAAAAAGTTACAGGCTTTTGGTTCATGGTTTTGTTTTTTTTTTTATGCCTTTGGAGTTCATTCTTGTGACTTAGCTTTTCATTAGCTGTTAGTGAACAGCGGATTCACACTATTGTGTTACTGTGGGATGCCGTATGCTGACAAGAGAAAATGAAGTTACTCACTAGCTCAAATGAAGTCCAGATTAATGGTCAAATAAGAGGCACTGCCGCTGCGTGCCCCATACAGATACAGCAGTTTACACAAAAATGATCTCATCTCTAAGTGAAAGATCTCTTCCCATTCATAAGCTTTGGACTGGATGGGATGCCCTAGAGATAGTTATTATTTTAGAATGTAAATATCAAACTTCTCAAACCCTGATTTATTTCTTTTTCCCTCAGACATTTAAAATTCCAGTGTCTTGATGTGAATTAACAGGAAGGAAGGTGGAGATTTCTGCAGTCTCTAGAATCTCCCTTTCCTAAATGATAGAGGGTGGATTTAGATTAGATATTAGGAAGAAATTCTTCACAATAGGGATGGCGAGACATTGGAACATGTGTCCAGAGAAGCTGTGGCTGCCACATCCCTGGCCAGGTTGGATGTGGTGTGGAACAAGCTGCTCTAGTGGAAGGTGTCCCTGCTTGTGGCAGGGATTTGGAACTGGATGAGCTTTGAGGTCCTTTCCAGCACAAACCAGTCTGGGATTCTATGATCATTAATCGTTTTTCTGCCTTTTCATCCTTCAAGGTATCAATATAAAGATAAGGTTTGCAGGTTGGTCTGGATTACTTCAGTTAAGAAGGAGCAGTCAACTATTGACCAGGATGGGCATGGTGAATGTTATCATGTAGTGCTGCTTAAAAATAAAGCTTGAGTAGAAACAAAGTCCCTGAAGAACTGCACATACATGCCATCGTTATATGAATATCGTAAGTATATGTATAAGTATATATAAGTGTTAATTTGAATACTTAAATAGAAGATTCTAAAGGACATCCACATTGAAGGTGCAAGTAGACCTAAGCTCCTGTTGCCTTTTCTCTGAGCTATATAGATCTGGGTAACAGCGGGAAGGTGTATCTAGCTGCTTAAAGCATGAAGTTATCTCTCTGCCATACACTTCTCTCCACATCTGACCTGGGATTAGTTCAGGTGGAGTGAGTCAGGTTCTGCTTATGCCTGTCCTGTGAGTAGTGAGTGGCAAGAGAAAGGGTGAAGTAGTACATGTGCAATAGTTTCAGTTGACAGAATTTTTCCTTACTATTAGTGAATGTTGGTTTTAGCATGTCTGAAATTTCAGTCTGGTATTTATCTCTTAAAAATGAATTAATTTTATATTTAAAATATTAGAATGCCACATTAAAGGGAAACTGTGCTAAAGGCGATGAAATCTTCCCTCTGTCCTGATACCCTTTACTCAAAAGTAACTACTTCCCCAAACTTTATTATGAGCGGAAGCCTCCCCAAAATACGTATTAATCTTTCCTGACTCCTCTCCCAAGGTGATCTCCTGATTGCCTGAAGCAAGAAAATTGGTTATCTTTAATAGGATTTTAGTTGGCGTTACGACAGGTTTGAATAGGAAATGTGAAATCTCCAGACCTTGTTAAAACCCAGCATCCTGGGGTTTGGTAGAGGGTCCACAGATTGTCTGTGTGCCCTAGGAAGGAATGTTTCTCTGTGCTCTTTCTGGCTGTTCTTCATTGTGACTTGAGTATCATACACTTCTGTTAGTAAATGAGATAAAAAAGGTACTCCTGCCTAGTTTTCACTCTGCTCTCAGAATTATGAGTATCTTATTCATATCTCCTCTAATCTTTCTGCTGTTCTGATCTTTCTTATTTTAAGTAAGTGTCATTACACTTTCAACTACTGAGCTTTTGAATTTCCATTTAATTTGTCCTTTAACAACAAGAGCAAGGCTGAAGAGACTGTTTGTAATGAGATCCATGGTGGATGGTTGATGACATCGTTGTCAACAGAACATACATATGTGTATATATTCCCTTTCTCACGTAGTTAAGCCTGCTCCTCCTCCTGCAGTTGCTATACCTTGTCAGGTCTGCTATTAAATTAGCTCTGAGGGCCCTCTTCCTGACAGTTTCCAGTATTCAGTTACAACACATGAAAGATGGTTGGTTAAGCCTGGGGAAGAGAAGGCTCCTGAAGGGGAGACCTGAGAGCAGCTCCAGTGCCTAAAGGGGCTGCAGGAAAGCTGGAGAGGGGCTTTGGACAAGGCCCTGTAGGGCCAGGCCAAGGGGAATGGCTTTAACCTGCCCGAGGGGAGACTGAGATGAGCTCTTAGGCAGAGGCTCTTCCCTGTGAGGGTGCTGAGGCGCTGGCACAGGGTGCCCAGAGAAGCCGTGGCTGCCCCATCCCTGGCAGTGTTCAAGGCCAGGTTGAATGGGACAAAATGCCCTTCTAGTCACAGCACATAGATTTGCTCTCAAATAAACCGTGCCTTAAACCAATCTTTGAACTTCAGGTCCAAGGATGTAATGGGGTGGGACAGAAAACTGGAAAAGGAGGCTTTTATTGAATGCCTTGAGATGTGAATTCACAAATATTTCAGCCTGGATTAAATTCCTTGTTAAGGACTAACCTCTGAAAGCAGCTGCTTTCTGCAACATCTGCTGGGGAAGAGAGACTTGGGCATGGGAGCTGTAACTACCCTCTGCCTAGCTGGAGAGAGAAACAGATGGAGTCTCAGGGAAGATGTAGAACTGAAAATCACTGTGATTTGGACCTCACTTGTAGTTCTTTAATTTCTCCCTAGAGAAAATTGTCAGATTGGAGCACAGGCATAATATATTTCTGCCTTTGTGTGTATGTGCCTTACTGAGTCAGAATCTGGCCTCGATCACTTCCTATGCTCCGGTGACCTCTCTGCTTGAACCTCCTCAGCTGTGAATAAGCTCAGTAATGTAACCTTGTGTGGTTTCACTTGAACAAGTAAATAAGTCTTGCTTTTCACGTTTCTAATCACTAGGAAGAAAGAGCAAAAGGCTGGATGAAACCAGAAACTGTGATTTTGTTTGCCAAGACTCTTGCGTTTTCTCAACAACAGGGATGTGTCCTGAAAATTCAAATCTGGTAATATCATGTCAATACAGAGCGAGCTGTTTGATCTGGGCATGTTGTGTGCTTTAACTGGCCCTCAAGGAGTGTATGTGTGTGTGAAAATCACTCTGAAACTGGTTTCAAATTAGGTTTTTAATAGTAGAAATAATGTGTTATACAACAGTTTCCTTTGCAGCACATTAAGGGGGTTTGTCCATGTATTTTAATTGGTATGAAATGCTGAGGACCATGGACCTGGGTCACTGGGTGTGAATGGGTCTATGAGTGCAAGTGCTTCTGGGGACTTTAAAGGGAGTTAAATTGTGATGATGTGGGAGAAGGTCTTTATGTAGGAAAAGAAGTCTAAAGGGTAGTTTGAAGAAGTGTGGCTTTCTAGGGCTCATCTTCGGATGAGAGCAGCTTGGATATTTGAGGGCCTGTTGGTGGGAAAATGTAGAGACCTCTAAGACTGACAGAATCCCAGCCTGGTTTGGATTAAAGGAACCTTAAAGCTCATCCAGTTCCAACCACCTGCCACAGGCAGGGACACCTTCCACTAGAGGAGCCCCTGTGTCCAACACTGCCAGGGATGGGGCAGCCACAGCTTCTCTGGGCACCCTGTGCCAGCGCCTCAGCACCCTCACAGGGAAGAGCTTCTGCCTTATATCTAATCTTAATCTGAATCACTGGTAGTGGCATATCCTTTCCAATGGCAACTGAGATTATTGACACAGCTACTTAGTAAGAGGAGAGTATCTTCCTTGTGAGCTCTGCAGTTAATCTCCACAATTCTTGACATTCAAGGGAATTCAGGTAAAGATTTGTACATTTTCCGTTGCCTTCATCTCGGAAGTAGTTTGTAACCCCCACGAATAAAACTTTTCCTCTCCCTCTTCCCCCAGAATGTTCTCCAAGCTTCTTTGATTCCAAATGTGGAAGCACGGACTCATCTCTATTAAAAAAATGAAAACAAGAAGTAGTCTAAGAGTCGGGATATATTGAGGAGGAATACAATGGTTCCTGTGCTGGGAGAGGAAGGAAACTGGGTGGTTCGAAGTGTAGAATAACGGGTGAGTTAAGCAAATGTATTTTAGTAGGCAAATCATTTTCTGTCCTTATGAAGAAGCTTGGCATTGGGAGAAATATGATTTCCTGTAATCAAGGTGCTGGGAGTTGTTTGCCAACCACTAATGCCTTTAGGGAAATCTAGCAGCAAAGCATATAAATGAAAGGGATATTAGCCGAGATTGGCTTCATTTTCTTTAGGGCAAACCCATAAAGAGTTATGGCATTTCATATGCCCTCCTTCAGTTGGTTTAGTTATCTCCTGGCTGTCTATTCCAGAAGTTTTGGGAGTGTGCTTTGACAATATGGGTGAAGCCAAGCAGCATAAATTTTATCTGTTGTGCTACAGAGAAATTTGTGTGGTAAGAAAACTTATAAATGTTAAATAAAAGGAATTTTTTGTCAATATGGCCACTGATATATCTCCTGTTAAGTTAAGTGTGCCTGGAGTCCTATATTTAGTGGAGCTTTTGCAGCTATTGCCAAACTCCAGCAAGTTTCAAGCACTTCCAGTAATGATTGCAGCAAAGTTTACAGCATATATATTTTCCTATTGACACATTGAGCATATTTGCAGTAGAACACATCCTTCAAGTGACTGGGTTATTGTAGCCCTTTTAGAGACATGCCTTATCCCTGGAAGTGTTCACACACCATGTAGACTAGGCCATCAGTGACATGGTTTAGTGGTGGCCTTGGCAGTGCTGAGGTATGGTCGGACTTGGTGATCTTAAAGGTCTTTTCCAATCTACATGATTCCATGATTCTGTCTTTGTAATCATCATAAGTTATTTGAAAAAGTATTCTTAATAGTTCTTTTCTTTGGAATGAAGATTCCTGCTTGTGTTCCGTCCCCTGCCATGGGCAGGTGAGGTGCCAGCATTGTGTGCGCCATTGCATTGGCAGAACTCATGGCATCAATTGTTATGTAGGGGCCAAACTGATCCCAAATGATCCCGTGTGTTTAGTGGAAGGCACTGGAAATTACATCAGGTTAATTCCTTTTGGTCTTTCTAGCCGAGCTCTGTGTGTGTGTAAGAGTGTGTGCATTCTATAGAGTCTCATACTGCATTCTTAGAAATGAATCCGCTTGAAGTTGCTCCTAACCTGCCTCTTGCATCAATGGAAATGGGTATTACAATTGCTGTGCTGAAACGTGCGCTCAAATGCATTGGGAGTTTGATACTATTTTTCAAAGTGCCAAATAGATAATGTCAGAACGTTTCTGAAATGGGGTACTAACATCAAGATATACTGCACCAATCAGCTAACATCAGGCAAAGTACAGTGTAAAGCTGTGGATGTAGGAGACTACGGCAGAATTTCCATTTTCATTCCCTATGTCAACAGCTTTGTAACTTACCTAGTAGATTGTTTTATGTTTTCCAGACATATTCTCAGTAGACTACAAACACTACATTCAGCTCAGCCTTCAGAACCCAAAGAATTAGATATGCCCTAGTTTATGAAATGGATGTTTATGAAAGTATCCTTTGTTTGAATTGCTCAAAAACCCAACATGAATTCAAACTTTGACAGCGTAAGCAGAAAATAAGAGGGCCATAGTGATCTCCCAAATGTAGCCTTAACTATTGAGGTTCTCATATTGAAAATGCAATTTTCTGTCTAGATGTTTATGAATGTCTTCAAATTCCCTTTCATAATAGCCCCTTTTTGACAGGCCTTTTTCAACTCTGAAATATGAGAAGAAAGGTTGCTGCAGAATGTAGTATATACCATTATAGGAGGTACACCTCTGTCCCTCAAGCCAACAGCACTGTTTTGGAAGTCAGCGATGATATATGCATGTGTAGGAGGTTGCAGAGCCCAAGATCCATTGCAGGGAAGCAGGATTCTTTTACTCTATCACTCTTAGGTTCAGATGCTAAAATAGAGTGTGACACTTTAGGGAGGGAGGCTGTCTATGTAAAATGTATGAATTCTGTCTGATTTTATAAACCCTGTGTATACCTGCAGCCCTGTGTAATCTTCAGAGTGCTAGCAAACCTCATCACATTGACGCTGAAGAACAGTCCAAACTGCTAATATTGAATTACTCACTACAGGTAGAAATGTGTTTGCTTTGGTATGGAAAGCATCTATATTAAAGGAATCCAGTTCCCCTGAATCATCTGAGTGCATTAGCATTAGTGTAGCAGTGCATTCAACACAACAGAAATGAACACACAGCCGGAAAGTAGGTGCAAACCATAGACTGGTTCTACCTGTTGTTACTCCTGTTTTCACACTGTCCTTGTGCTGTGGTGAAAATCTGATGACAAGTGGTTGTGTTCTTGGGCAGCTGAGGGAAAGCAAAGAGTCCCTTAGGAGCTTGAGCCTGGGGTGTGAACCTTGGTACCCAGATGGAACTCCCTGGTCCCGACCAGCCAAGGGCCCAAGCTTGAAACCCCTATGGCTGCCAGAGGGGAGCCTACAAGGGAAATCTGATGCATGTTGGGGTATTTGGAGGTTGCATTACATGCATTTTTTCCTAAGAGTTCATCTCAGTCTCCCCTCTGGCAGGTTAACGTCATTCCCCTTGGCCTGTCCCTACAGGCCCTTGCCCAAAGCCCCTCTCCAGGTTTCTTAAAGCCCTTTTAGGCACTGGAGCTGCTCTACTGTTTCAGGGAAATCCTGATTTGAAGTTGTAGCAGAAATACTTGGTGTAAAGCTCTGCTGCCATCCAGCATCATCATGTTCTCGAGGATTGCTCTTTGCTGCTGCAGCATTCCTGTCAGATGTGCTAGTGAGACTCTCCCTGCCTTTTTCTCTGTTCCCTTGATCACTCATTGCTGCCTTCTTTTTGTTTTCTGTCTTTTGGGGGCATCTTTTTCTCCAGCATGTTTTGGACAGGTCTCCATTTAATGTTCAGTTCTGCTCATAATCATCATGTTGAAAAAAAGCTGGAAAATAAGCAACTTCATTGTCCCATCACAGCATTCATTGCAGTGATAATAAAATGTGCTTTTTCTTCATTGTTGTCTTAGAGTGAAAGAAAAGAGACAAGGGATTGCTGCACTGACAACTCAGAGAACTGGTTAATGATGTCCTAGTTAAGGATGTAAATGCACTGCTGGCAGTAGGGCAGCTTAGCAAGGACAGACTAGTAACTCTATACATACTTCTCTTAAGGAAAGCATGTTTAAAGGGTCTTTCTCTGTGGGACTGTAAAGGCAAAGGGAAAGTCAGGAAGAAATGCAGCTCCTTGCCAAGCAGTGCTACCAAACAGAGGCAGGAGCCCTGTTCAGCTGCACTGATGTACCTTCCACTAGAGCAGCTTGCTCCAAGCCCCTGTGTCCAACCTGGCCTTGAGCACTGCCAGGGATGGGGCAGCCACAGCTTCTCTGGGCACCCTGTGCCAGCGCCTCAGCACCCTCACAGGGAAGAGCTTCTTCATATCTAACCTGAACTTGCCCTGTTTGGGTTTGAGCCCATTACCCCTTTTCCTATCACTGCAGTCCCTGATGAAGAGCAGGCACATCTATTCTGTGTTAGCTAAGCCAGTTTAATCAGACACATTAAAATGCCAGCTGACCTGCAATGGGAGAAAATAGAATTGTTTGTGACATTAAGCACCTTAACATGAAATAATTCAAGTTAACCTGGAGCAGACTTTTAAGCATAAGCAAGTCCCTAGATGGGGAAGGTAGAAACGCACACACTGGAAAGGTCAGGCATCTGCTGAAACCTCTGTGTGCTCCCAGTTCTGACAGCACCGAGGTGGAGGCAAAGGCAACTCCAGAGCAAGCCTGAGGAACAGGGAAGGCGGTGAGCTAGTCAAAAGAGAGGTAACATTTGTATTGCAATACTGCTGTAAGGATCCAGGAAGCAGAAGGAGCTGAGGAACAACTTCTCTATTTGCACATCTCTCAGGATTCTTCCTTCGGATCACTGCCACCCCCTGCCAGTTAGCTTTAACTGGCCTTTCTAGAAGTGCAAGAAGAAAATCAGCATAGTTTAATTCAGTGGAACAGCTAAGTAGTGTTATACTGAGCTGGAACACAGAGATCGTTTTGATTGGTATATTGTGCCAACGCTGGACAAATACAAATGTTTCTCTTGAGTCCAAGGATATTTTTAATGCTGCTTGTTCGGTGTTGTTTTCTGTTGCTTGCAGCTCAGAATGCATCCTTCCCAGAATCCCAAAGCTTGTTCTGTTTAATTTTTTTAAGGGTATCCTGTCAGGTTTTAAATACAGTCTTTTCATGTTGCCAGGGAATCGCTTTGATCTGCAGATGAGAACTGATGAGGTGCAGCTTCCTCGTTGTTGAACTTTGCCAAGAGTCCCGAGCACGTCTGCGATCGAGCCTGTCACATTCCTAAAATCAGGAAAATAAGATTCCTGACGAGGCTTTTCGAAGCCAACTTGTCCTATTGTCCATAAAGCAAAAAGGCCAGAACAAGTTGTCTGTGATCTCTTGTTCTTGATATCGCAGCATAAAGGTGAATGAAGTAAATAGGAACAGTTTGATTAACATGTTCCTTGTTTTATTTATGTAGTAATAGCTTTGAGGAAAGTTATATTCCTCTTTCTCTGTACCACACCTTCATGGGGCAAGGGAGCTGCTTGCCCCCTGAAGGATAGCTTGGAGATGCACATATTGCCCTTGCAGGGGCAGTAGTCCCAGATGGACTGGCAGAGGTCTCCAGGTCATTGCTCTGCCCCAGGCAGGACCAGCTCCAGGTTGGACCTGGCTGCACAGATCTTTATCCCATTTGGTGTTGGACCCCCCAAGGATGGGGACAGCCCATCCTCCCCAGGAAGCCCATCTTGAATCCTCTGCCCTCCTGGGGAGAAAGTTCCTTCTGAAGACCCAGTGCTTTGGGTGCCTCTTGGTGCCTGAACTCAGGAAATGCATGTCCCTTGAGGGGAGTAGGCTTTTTTAGTTAATTCATATCAAATTGTGTGGTTAATTTATATCACATTACTCCTAGGCAATGGTGGATGGGGCTTGGAGCAAGCTGCTCTAGTGGAAGGTGTCCCTGCCCATGTCAGGGGGTTGGAACTGGATGACCATTATGGTCCCTTCCAACCCAGACCAGGCTGGGATTCTGTGATTCTATGAAATTACATAGTGGTTGGTTGGAGGAGGTATGCTAACATTACTTTCCAAAACACCATAGCTCCTTCAGATTTGGAAGAGCCATACTTTTTAGTTTAACTGCTGCTTGAATTCAGTAGCTTATTTCAGGGTATAAGTAAATAAAGCACCATTCACACCGTGGGATGAGCATACTAATTTCTGGCCAGATCTGAAGCCTTTTCCCAAGGCAAAATACAATTAAAGCCAGGCAGAACTTGGCCTGAGTGAGCACTTCAGCATCTGAGCTGTGAATTTGACTTTTCTGCATTTTTATGATTTTTATACACTAGTAAAACTATTTCTCCTGCTGGTGATTTTACATTGTGCTGGGTATTGAATTCCTCACAGTAAAGGCTTAACCTCTTGAAGCTTAATGGTATATAGGGTGCTATCCAAAGAACTTAATTCTGATTGGGATAACAAGTTTAAAAATATGTATTTTTAAAGCACATCCATGACATTTTTGTTAACCTGGTGATCTGGCAGTAACAGGGAAGGATGAAAAGCAAAGAACAGGCTCAGATCTAATCTGACCCAACTCATTGATTCACTCCCTGACCTTGGGTAAGCCTTTTGACCTGCCTGTGCCTCAGTCAACTCAGCTGGAAAATTGGGTAAAGAGCAGAGCCTGTTAGAAAACCATCTTCAATTTGAACAAAGATTTCTTGGAGACCCCCAAAAAGAGAGAGCGTGGCCGTTTTGTACAGACAGAATTGATTGAGGGCTGCACAAGAATAACATCCTGAGCTGTGGGATACCACGGATGACATCTCATTCGTCGTGTGGTGGCTGGGTGGTCTCTGTGTCCACTTTTCATATGTCCAGGGCTGTGTTTTCCCTTTCACAGTGTTCATCTGGCCCTGTCTCTCCCCTATAGAAATGTGGCTTAAATATTGCACAAGTCTAAGAAGGTGCTGGGGAGTAATTACTGTTCCTGTTTGGTTCAGAGACAATGAATTAAATTATTATCCCTTAGATTTATCATGACCTAAAGTAGCATCACATGCTGCTGTAGCCATAAAACAGAAAAATGGCATCAAGTCTTTACCCAAGATTCACAGCAACGCTTTGATCAGGTATTAGAACAGGCTGCCCAGGGCAGTGCTGGAGTCACCATCACTGGAAGTGTTCACACACTGTGTGTGTAGATGAGGCCCTCAGTGCCATGGGTTAGTGGTGGTCTTGGCAGTGCTGAGGAATGGTTGGACTGGGTGAGCTTAAAGGTTTTTTCCAACCTCATCGATTTTATGATTCTTTTGCGGTGTGCTCCTGCTCTCCAAGCCAGGTTTGATGCCATCAGTGTGTCACCAGCAGTGCCCATAAGTACCAAGAGGAAGATGCAGGCTGCAATAGTATTAATAATGCTCAATGCACGACCCATTTGCTCTGAGGCTGCATGAGGTGTGCCTGCAGCTGGGACCATGGGGTGGGCTTTGTGTCCATAGAATCATGGACTGGTTCGGGCTGGAAGGGAGCTTAAAGCTCATCCAATTCCAACCCCTGCCATGAGCCGGGACCCCTTCCACTAGAGCAGCTTGCTCCAAGCCCCTGTGTCCAACCTGGCCCTGAACACTGCCAGAGATGGGGCAGCCACAGCTTCTCTGGGCACCCTGTGCCAGCGCCTCAGCATCCTCACGGGGAAGATATTCGTTATCTCTAACATGAACCTCCCCTGTTTCAGTTTGAACCCATCACCCCTTGTCCTATCACTACAGTCCCTGATGAAGAGTCCCTCTCCAGCGTCCTTGTGGCCCCCTTCAGACACTGGGAGCTCCTCTGAGGTCTCCACGCAGCCTTCTCTTCTTCAGGCTAAACAGCCCCAATGTTCTCAGCCTGCCTCCATACGGGAGGTGCTCCAGTCCCTGATCATCCTCGTGGCCTCCTCTGGACTTGTTCCAACAGTTCCATGTCCTTTTTATGTTGAGGACACCAGAACTGCACACAGTGATCCAAGTCCTCAATGGGATCCCTTCATCCAGAGCCTGTGCTGCTGCAGCATCCCTGAGGTGCAACTGGGAGACGCTGAAATCCCATGGAGGCAGCCAAGGGCATTGCCATGGCATGTGGATAACCACATGGAATTGGCAGCAGGCGGCCGGGCGCGTGCACACAGCTCCCTGCTCTCACGCATTTGGCACTGTTTGTGTTGGGCAAAGGCCAGCTTCTCTTTGCTTGTGCCAGCATGTTTAAACTATCCTGGACTTACTAATCTATTCTCCATGACCCACGCTGGAAAAATGACCGTTTCCTTTTCCCAATTCCCACATCTGCTATTTGTTTTCCTCTCTTTGCCTTCCCGAGATTTGGGAAGGAGTTCAGGAATGTGGAGCACTATTCAAACCTAAGCTGACCTCAGATACTGAGTGGCATTTATCTGGCAGCGCTCGTAGGTAAATAGTTAAGGGGAAACGGGCATGTTTCTTCACTTTCACATGCATGTTTCTAGATGTTCCCAAATTAAAGAAAACCCTTGATTTTGTTCTAAAATCCTAACTCGCTGTATGGCAAGAGTAGGAGAGACCTGGTATTTCCAATGGAAACAAGTAAATCCGGCTCTGCCACCTAATTGGCTCTGTCATTATCCATCTATGAAGTATCCTAAATTTTAACATTAATGTTAGGTGCAAACACCTAAGAAAAAAATCACTTCCAGGAGTCCAAATGAAATTACTATGTGGGAATGACATTTATGCGGGAATAAAATCATCACTGTGCCTCATAGAACATAATAAATCTCTATATTTTGCATTAAGAAAGAAAATCCCCCGTACTACTTGCTTTCAAAGCGCAGGCGCAGAAAACCAAAATGAAATTTCACTTGAAAGTATTCCATTTTCTGAATGGAACATTCTGAAAACATACGTTTCATTTAGAAGAGCCGGGAAATCTGCAAAGCAGTGAGGACAAATGCAGTTCAGGAGCAAAACTCAGTCAAAATTTGCAGAATGACACAAAATGACATCCTGGGAGAGATAAACTTGTTAGGAAAGATTAAAGGGTGATTTCACCAGAGTTCCTATCCACAGAGATGCTAATATGCCTTTCCTTAATGGCACAGTGGAAGTTTGGTGTCAAAATAGAAACTGGAGGCTAAAAATGGGATCTAGGTCTTCTGCTGTGTATTCCTCTGGGCTTAGGAGACTAAGCAGAAGTACAGGAATCACCCACAAATATTTGGTGGGGTTTATATCAAGAGCCTAAAATAGATGCGTACTTATGGAATTAAGGGGGAAAGGATTTTAAAAGAGCTGATTAAACTCCCTGCGATGCTGCTTCTTAGATTAATGGCCAAGAATGAGGAGCTGAATTTTTCTGACTGTTGATACACGTGTTCCTACTAGTAATGAGAATTTCATGTTAGGAATTAGCTGAATAGCAATGAGTGTGAGCAAGGAATCATGGAAGGGTTTAGTTGGAAAGGACTTTAAAGCTCCTCCAGCCCCAACCCCTGCCACGGGCAGGGACACCTCCCACTAGAGCAGCTTGCTCCAAGCCCCTGTGTCCAACCTGGCCTTGAACACTGCCAGGGATGGGGCAGCCACAGCTCCTCTGGGCACCCTGTGCCAGCGCCTCAGCATCCTCACGGGGAAGAGCTTCTGCCTAAGAGCTCATCTCAGTCTCCCCTCGGGCAGGTTAAAGCCATTCCCCTTGGCCTGTCCCTACATCCCTTGTCCCAAGCCCCTCTCCAGGTTTCCTGCAGCCCCTTTAGGCACTGGAGCTGCTCTCAGGTCTCCCCTTCAGGAGCCTTCTCTTCTCCAGGCTGCCCCAGCCCAGCTCTCTCAGCCTGGCTCCAGAGCAGAGCTGCTCCAGCCCTCGCAGCATCTCCATGGCCTCCTCTGCACTTGCTTGAGCAGGTCCTCATCCCTGAGGCTTGCATGCAGCATGCATAGGTTTTCTCTAGCTGGTGATGGGTGAAACCTCCCACCCTGTCTTCTCCTCTGAGGTGCTGTGTGCGTCATCAGACAATCCTGAAAACTTTTGGTTAGTCATATATAATCTGCTGTTATCACTCCTGTTTTCCTTTGCTTTTCCTTCTGGCTTTCACCATGGAGAACCTTTGTTTGAGGTTATTTTTCCCTATATGTATTAAGATGCATTTTTTCAAGTTGAATGTCATTTGTCACCATTCAGTAAGAGACTGCACACTGTGCTTTGAAATACCCTCTGATCACTGAGGCCACTGACTCTGGCTATTGTAGAAACAGAAGTCAGAGATGAAAAGTGCTATTAGGTCATCCAGCCCGTCTCCTTGCCAGCAGCCCACGGATGGAGCTGGCACTTGCCGTGGTGACAGCCTGTATCCGAAGGGAGCTGTGGTGGTATCTTTGGGCAGCTGTCTTTGGGCCCAAGTCGCTATTTGCTCTCACAAGCAGATAAGATTCTCTTTCATGTCCATGAGCCATCAGAAAAGGAAAACCCAACACGCTGGTGGAATAACTCCACCATTGTTACTGGATGACCCTGCACAGTATCAAAAGATACTGCATGTCTGGTCATCAAAGAACTGTAACGGTGACAACAGAGACTCTATTCTCATGCCGTTGGTGTGGAGTCCTTTCAGCAAAGCACCACGACAGTGCAAAAGTGAAACAAGGAACGCAGTTTCAGCATAACTCTTAAATATGGAACCACTTTGTGCACAAAGAAAAGCAGGAATCTAGTTTAGAAAGTGATGGAAAACCCATCCTTTTGGTAGAACCTTTAACACAAATAGCCCAACTGAGGGGATAATCCTTTCCTTAGTGAATTCAGTGGCAGAGCTCACCTTGATTTCAACAGGCGTGAATTAGAGACCAGGAGAAGAACAGGGTTATTTGTAATTGCAATTGCATGGTTTGCAGTGCCAGGGGTGCAGCGTGGAGGGAAGGCGTGCATCCTAATGCCTGCAGTTTTTCCCAGTCACTGTGACTATCCAATGTCTGTAATACTTTCTTTCCCCCCACTGGGAAGCTGTGCATGTTAACAGCACCACGATTGCAGGAGGGAAAGGCCTGGCTGATGTTCAGTTAGATTAAAACCAGGGATTTTTAGGTTTTTTAATGCTTTTCTTCTTCTTTTTGACGTGTGGGTGGGCTTTTGTTTCTTTAAAAATATGGCATGAGATTCATCATGGTAAGAGTGTCCCTTTATAAGCTAAACAGAGGGGATATAGAGAAAGCCAGTCAGTCTTTTAGAGTGACTACAATGAAGAATAAAGAGGAAAAAAGGAGGAAAAGCAATTTAAATGCTTTAGTCGCCTTTCTGTGTTTAGGTGAAACCTTCACACTGTGTCTTCCAGCTTACCAACTAAGTGAGAACAGTAGCATAAAAGCATTTTTTTGTTAGAGAAGAAGTAATTAATTGATCATATGTTGTTTCTTCAGCAATTATGTGATATTCCCCTGTTAATCTGCTCAGAATTTGGGTGTCAGTGTAAGCATGCAACATCTCTCCCATTTTCAGCATGAGGTCCTTCTCCTGGGGACCTGCAGCTTGCTTTGACCAAGGCTTTCCAGGAGCATTTGCCATTTCAGGGATGCCAAATAACTCTGAGGACAGGAGACTTTTCCATAATTAAACGTGGTGCAAAATAAAGGGAGATCTTCATCACGCTTGTTGTATTCATATAAAATCTGTTGCCATGGGAGCTAGCATTGAATAGCAAGGTAGACAAAATCAGTAACGTTGCATTACATTTGCCCTGTAGCCACTGGAGGGTCCCTTAAAATAAAGTCGCCTTTTATCTTTACTTTCTGAATAAACATAAAACTAGATTTTTAGTGCAAAATCCTGATTTCAAGGTTATTGATGCCAGGCTAAATTAATACAGTCTCTGAGATAGCATACAAAATCCCCAGCAAAGCCAGGGATACTCCTGTCTTTTGATAGCTTGACATTTGTTTTTCATAATGAACTTAAAGGTCACCAGCTACAGATGAATCAGGATACCTGCTTGAGTTTACATTTACATGCATTTTATTTTATTCCCATGTGCACTTTTTATGAGATCCATCACTGGAATAAAACTGTAGCGCTCTCTTATTATCCAGGTTTGATAGTCTAGAAGAGTTATCAACCTGCTGCCTTTAAGAACAGATGAGTTGTCTCCAGCGCATCGTGGTGCCGCTGCTATTCAATGTGGTGTGGTTCCAGAAGAGTCTGCTTTCTTTACAGCTTGACCTGAGCATCACCATTAATTTCAGCTGTAAATATAATGTTAAGAAGCATTTTTCTGTTCCTAATCTTTAATTCTCTCTGTGTTTTCCCATCCTGCTCAATCCCAGAAACCCTCCGCTGTCAAAGGTAGCAAAGAACAGTTTGTGTGTATTGATGCTTGTTTAAGTCTCGCTTTATTTCCACACATGGAGATGCAATTAATCAAAACACAGGGTTTGGAACTTCTGGAGATTCAAAAATGCCTCATTCAGACTTAGAATGAATGTGTCCCGTGTCTTGTGCATATGAATTTGGGGGTTTGCTCAGACTAGCGAGTGACCTGTATCGCTGCACAGGGTTTTGAAACCAGATAGCATGTTATATTTTGACCAAAATACCTGTGGAGCTGCAGAGCATGATGCATTCATTTTCCTTGATTTTGTAGTGAGGGAAAAGGCTAGCATGAATAATTCAAAAATAATGCTGAGACTGTTACGATTTAGTACTGGAGAGGTCATCACAGTTGGGAGAATGAGCTAGGAGACTATTACTATTCCACGATCTTTGAATCTCAAGGTGACATCATTATTATTTCTCTATATCTATAATGTGGTGCTGCAACCAACTTATTGCAGTGTTTCTCATGTAGGGTAGAAAGATCAATTACATACAGACCTCAAAATGTGAACTATAAGCATAGTGTCCAATAAAACTGTCATTAACAGTCACCACAATTTTAACCGTAGGCTTCCAGGTCAAGCTGTTTTAAAAATGATAACTGACATTGAAAGGTTGAATAAAGAGCACCCGTTCCAAAGGGAGCAATTCTTTACCTAAATAAGTTTTCATTAACAAAGTTGCTAATTCAGTTTGCATTGGGCATTTATCTCATTGATTTGGGGATGCGCATTCACAGACACTGGTGGGAAAAAGGAAGTCAAATCCTAAGTTTTCCACATGATCTGCATCAACAGCAGTATTGGTGAATGCATCCCTGTGCAATTTGGTTTAATTTGGTTTAATTTCTTCCTGTCTTTGATGAGAAACTGAAAGATAATACCCAAATGGAAGTTATATGATGATGGTGCTTGTTGCCTACTTTAACTATTGCCTCCCCTCTCCATGTGCCGTTAACTCATCAGCGTGCCTATGGAAGTGTGCCGCATCCAAAATAAACAAGTCACGAATATTCCCAAGTAATGTGTGCCAGGAAACAGCCCTTAGGACTTGAGCGGCGCCTCTCCATTGGGTGAGCGCCGCCTTGTGTGCTTAATTAAACATCCATTTCCCTTGGAGAATATCCCCCAAGACTGTAACTCTTCCAGTAAAGCCTTTCCCTACTCATTTTGTTTCCTTCTTGTTATTTTTGCATGAGTTTAAAAGGTATAAAGCAGCTTTCACAGGGAGGTTACAGAGGGAAAATGGGTTGGTGAGTATCTGGTCTGAACACCAGGATGCTTTGATGTAAGTAGTGCTTCAATGTCTGATAAAACATGCTGCAACTCTTTGAGACAATGATTTCCTCTTGTTTTGTTTTGTTGTTTTTTTTTTTTTCCTGAAGGAACAAGATACTCTCCTCCTCTGTTAGTTCTTTTCCCGTTTTTCTGATGGGATTTAGGTTTACAACATCAGGAAAGCTCCTTGCTCATGGGTAGCCGGGAGCAAAGGCAGTGCAGGGAGAGGAGCATGCTGGGGCTATTTGTGCCCAGTTGGGGGCTCCCATAGTCCCTGCCCTTCTCACCCGGTGCCTCTTTCCCTTGTTTTGCCTGTTTGTTGCCCCTTGGCTGCTTTAGCAGCCTGAGAGCCGTGATCTGCAGCCAGGCACACACAGAACGTGTTACTACTGCCAGGGCAGCTCCAGCAGCTCACACTGTGGTGAAGAAGTTCTTCCCTATGAGGGTGCTGAGGCGCTGCAGAAGCTCCCAGAGGAGCTGTGGCTGCCCCATCCCTGGCAGTGTTCAAGGCCAGGTTGGACACAGGGGCTTGGAGCAAGCTGCTCCAGTGGAAGGGGTCCCTGCCTGTAGCAGGGGCTGGAACTAAGTGAGCTTTCTGGTACAATGATGTTCTCCCTCCACAATTAACCAGCTTGGGAGCATCAGCAGATGTGAGCATCATCACTAACAATCGTAGTCTTCTTGTTGGCTACCTGAGAACTGGAGAAAGAGCTGGGGATCAGAGAAAGAAAGAGATTTTATGGCAAAAGTATTGAGAACCCTGGAGACCTGTGCTTACTTCTGCCTTTATCACAGACTTTTTTGCTTTGGGGGCACGACTTGATGGCAGCTACATTTACTGTTAGATTTATGTTCAGGTACTGTAGTGGTGGAGCTACAAAATTAGTTGTGTGATCCCAATAGCCAGCAGCTGTACAGGCAGGAAGGGCAGTCTTACAGCTGAACACAGTTTAGGGAGCCTGCAGGTCAGGAATCAATTCAAATGGTTTATCTGCTCTAGCAATTGCAAACTTAATATTGCTCTGATTTGTGTTGTAAGGAGTCTAGGAAAAGTTTTGCTACCAGTTATGCCTTTTAGATGACCTGAGGATTTCATTTGGAGTATGCATACAGTGTGCATAGTGATAAATTTTATATGGAAAAGCAGCGTGGCTATAGGTGGTCTTGAAATTTAAAAATCATAATGACAATTAAATATTGTTGACAAAATGGTGGTTTTGCAGAACCAAGTAAGGAAGAAATAACTTCTTTTGCCAAAGAGCTTGGATTTCATAACATGTTTTGAAACAGCACTGCTGAGCTTTTGGAAGAGGAGGAGCAATGGTGCCGTATCTCCCAAGCAACAAACACTAAGCCAGGCATTTGAATGGATTCTTTGCTCATCCCTGTCCAAACAACATTCTATCAATTAATAATGGATTTTGTAAAAAGTGTTGAAAAACTGCAATAATGGGAAAAAAAATCCTTTAGCATATTCCATTACACATGACATGAAAGGTGGTGTGGCCAGTGCTCAGTGAAGGATGTTATCCTATTATTCAACTAGAACAGAAGAAAAAGGTGGCAAAAAAACCCAGCTAAAGAGTGTCGTTAAACCTGTTTATCATTAAATAAAATGTACAAGCTTGTTCATAAGGCAGGAATGCAAAGTGTACCGTTCAAGGAAATGTAAACTTAACTGCAACTATTTCATTTCATGTGAGGTTTATGTTAGCTCTCCTATTAAATTTAATGGGTTGCCTCATGAGAAGCAGCTCATTAATATGAATATGAGGAGCATGTTTCAACCTGCAAACTAAAGAACACCAAAATGTGTGATGTTTATTTTCCTTGGCTTTTGAAAATTATGAACTGATGCAGTAGAAATAGCTGGAGTCTGGGGATAAAACACTGCAATGGGAATCAGGAGGCTGAGTTTCTCATTCCACTCGGTGTCAGACGCTTCCGAGGTGAACCTGAGCAAATCGATTAACTGCTGTTTACTTTGGTTACTGACTTGGGTTAAATCAACCAACAGTGTAATACTTTACTTATTGTGTGGCTAAAGAAGTATTAATAGTTATACTGGTTTAGATGAGCATCATGGACTGCATGGAGTGATGGGTGGTGCTGCAGTGGTGGTCCTGGGTTTGGATTTGAGAAGATCGACGGCTGCCTTGGTGCACCAGAGACTACCTCTCAGCGGGGCTGATCACAGAATCACAGACTGGTTTGGGTTGGAAGGAACCTTGAAGCTCCTCCAGTTCCAACAAGGGGGTTGAAATTCTGTGATTTTATGATTCTGTTTTATTGCTATCACAGAATCTTTGTACTTCCTGATGGATGGGAGCATCAGGGGCTAGAGTAACTGCAGCGCTTTCCTTGCTGTGGCTGGAGTATGGTGTCCGAAGGACCACTATTGGAACAGGCTTATCTTGTTGTGTGGTAGCATTGGTTTGAGCAGAATAAAGGCCAAAATGGAAAACATCCATAATAAAAATAATCAAGTTCATTATAGGGTCTGAGACCATAAAAATTCTAATAGTTTTAGTAATAAAAGTATTTAGATAATAGTAATAAAACCTTTTGAAGGTAACTCATAAAAATGACTTAGAAAGACTTAGTAAGACCTGCACCCTGATCCTCAAGTTGTGCAAGGAAAAAGTGAGAAGCATCCTACTGTTTTTCTCTTTGTTACAGTTCTGTTCCATTGCGCATACTCGGGAGACCCCTTTATTCCACACTGAAAATAGTCCATGAAAATCTGTATTGACGTAATAGCTTATTAGGCTACAAGCAAAATATTCCCAGAACTAATTTTTAATTAATATAGTTCACTGAAAACTTATAAAAGATTCATACATAATATGATAAAAGAAATAAACATCCTCAATACCATGTTAAGTTTCTTTTCTTTGTAAAAAATTGGGTTTTTCCTCTGCTACCAGCACAATAAAACCCCCTCTCACAAAGTTGGCTTGTGCTTGTCTTTGGCAGCTCTGCCAGATGTGATATTTTCTGATACATAAAATGGTGTTATTAGTTCAGAGTCATCTTCTGTCACCTTTTCTCACTTTTGGAACTGCTTTTTGTAAACAGCTCTGTATTTTCAGCCCAGAGTTCTCTTGGAGTTTGTCGCTGTCCCTCCAAGAGGCTGCTCCACAGCTGATGGAGGCCACTAGAAATCATCTCACTGACCTCACAAACTGCAGTTTGTGTCAGTTTTGAGGTGATTAAAAGTGGCAAGATTTGACTAGGATTCATAGAATCCCAGCCTGGTTTGTGCTGGAAGGGACCTTAAAGCTCACCCAGCTGCAACCCCTGCCACGGGCAGGGACCCCTTCCACTAGAGCAGCTTGCTCCAAGCCCCTGTGTCCAACCTGGCCTTGAACACTGCCAGGGATGGGGCAGCCACAGCTTCTCTGGGCACCCTGTGCCAGCGCCTCAGCACCCTCACAGGGCAGAGCTTCTGCCTAAGGGCTCATCTCAGTCTCCCCTCTGGCAGGTTAAAGCCGTTCCCCTTGTCCTGTCACTACTTGCTCTTATAAAAAGCCCTCACTTCATCTTCACAGCCCTCCTGTCATCTAATCTCATCTTTCTGCAGTCACGTCAGAGTCCAAGCTCGTCACAGTAAGTTCCCTCTGTGGTCAGGGAGGTGACACCGGCATCTCCAGAGATGCCTTTTGGCCATGTTCCTGGTACAGGAAGCTGCGTGCCACAATTGCTGAGTGGGAAATCCTTGCTGGGAGTGCCTTCAAGTGTGTCTCTCAGGAGACAATGAGTTGGTCCCAATTACAGATCTTTACAACCAGGGCTCTTCCCAGAAGGCACAGGGAGAGGTCCTCTGAGAAAGGTGAAGTTCTCTCTTGAGCTTTTCCAGCAAGGGTGACCTTCGGTGACCTGCTGGGCACAAAATACTTGGATATTGCCCTAAGGAAAGCAGCTGCTCAATGGATAGTATGAGATACTCAGTGTTGTGCTGCTCTGAGAAGCCCTTTCCTCCCTTCCTTCCCTCCCCCAGATGTAAATCGTGTTTCATTTGGGGCGAGCTCTCTTTATTCTGAGCTGTGCATGATTCCCGTTTGCATCAGAGATTCCCACTGCAGAATCTCAGGCAAAAGATAATCTGGGAAAGCTGGATTATAACAACTGGAAGCTTTTGGTCGCCGGTCAGGAGGGATGGGGCCTCCTGGGTGTGACTGGCCGCAGTTGAGGCATTCAGTCATCGGGTGGAGGCTTCACTACTTCATCCTTCCTCATTTTGGCAAGGACGGGAGAGGAATGAAACTGGAAGGCTGACAACCTGGATTCTCATTTCCTGAACCCTTCTTCCTGGTAGCTGCTGTTCTCTCTGCAGTAGCCCCAGACAAAGGCTGTATCACATTCCTCCTAAAGCGAGAGCAATTGAAGATGCAGCTATAAACAAACTTGGTTGTGACTGCCCATAGAAGAGATGCTGATGTTTCTACTGAAGCTACATCTAAACTTTAGCAACAGGAACAGCAGAGGTGCTGCTCCCAAGTGATGCTTCCAAGCATCAAGAGGGGGTTTGGAGGCTGAGCAGCCACTGCCCTCTGCTGCACTGAGGGGCCAAAGGTTCTGCTGGTGGGCAGGGGAAGGAAGAAGGGAGGGGGTTATGGTTTGGGGACTGTTAGTGGGAAGGCTTGGGAGCGATGCCTGAATTACAGCTGGTAGAGCAGCCCCAGTGCTATCTGAGAGGTCTCTTGCCTCTGGTAGAGGCATCCGCAGGTGCCAGGGTTCCTTCCTGTATGTATTTAAGAAGTGATGCTGTGCCATTGCTGAAATCACTAAACTCTTGTGTCTGAGAAATGATGAGTATTTCACTGGAGAAGATCTGATTCATTAAAAACTCCTTGGTGGACTCTTGTAAATGGGTGCTTAGGATATCCATCTACCATAGACCTGTGCCACTGTCCTGCTCCTTACACTAACAGCATTCCCACTAAAAGAGTAATGTGAGTGTATTGGCCATCTCCTGGAAGATCTCTCCTAATTAATCCAATTGAGTCTCTTAGTCTAAGTCGGGATAACACTACGTATTTAATAGGATTTAGTCCTGTGAATTCTTGATATCCGTAGCTCCAATGGAGCTTTAATATACTCAGCGTTTTTCAGGATTAGGTCTTAAGGGCTTGATCCAAAAACATTTAAAATCAATAGGTGTTTTCCTTTGACTTCAGTGAGCTTTGGTTCAGCCTCTAAATATCAGTCAATACTTTCTGATTCGAGTACAAAAAAAAAATACTGTGAAATCATATTTCCAAACCCCTTATTGTTTATTTTACACCGCAGAACTTCTTGAACTCTATGAGGATTTGGATAGGAAAATATTAACCAAAACAATAATGATATTGTTAGTTGGAGTTTTAGCTTTTAAATTCAATAAAAAGTACCACTGGGGTATTCCTTAATGTTATAGAAGGAGAATGATTAATTTAAGGTTCAGGTGCAAGACAAGGTCAGGAAAGAATTGTTACTGTATATGGTGAGCATTTCAAGATGAATTTGTACTTTGAAGTATCATTTTATGATGCATTTTGTGTTTGGTTATCAGGGGAAGTATGATGGGTGACATACGAGTGATCACAGTGTTTTGGTGCAATGTTCTGTGATGGGCTTTTCATAAAAATTAGCTGACAATGTCATGAGTATACAAGTAAATTTATAGCTTTCATACTGGACTGCCATTCCCAGAGCTATTCCCAATCACTTGGGCTTTTTATTAAGTTTATTGTTCTTTTATTGTTCAGCGGAGTGTAAGCAGCGAGATTACAAATAAATGTAAGGTGCAGCGGGTCTGAAGTCAGGCTTGCAGAATTAGGGAAGACGCAAGCAGAGGAGAGCAGGAATTAATTTGGATCATCGGTGATATGAAAGACCACGTCCTGACGTGTCTTGTCAGACGCACTCGCCGCGCGAGGCTCCTGCCAAAGCCGAAGTGTCAGCCGTGCATCCAGCATCCCAACCTTGCTTTTTCCTTTTCTTGCTTATTTTTACTGCCTGCTTCACTCTCTCCCATCTTCCTTCTTACTCCAGCGCTTGCTTGCAGCATAACAGGACCAACAAGTGAAGGGCGATGAAGTTTCTCATTTCAGTCTCATTCTCATAGTATCTCCAGCGTGAAACCCTCGGCATTTATTTCCCTCTGCTTTTTTCCTCCTCTTCAAAGAATGAATACTTTATCATTTTGGCTAATATCCTGACCAGCAGAGCAGAAAATCAGACTCATAGCTTTTAATGACACGTTTTCAACTGCAAGTTAGTAAAAAATAAAAAAATAAAAAAAAAATCAGTTTTATGGGGTTCTTCAATAGTTATACAGACTTGTGGAAACATAATTAAAATTTGTGTTCCTTCTTTGTTATTACTGCCGTGGACTCCACTTAAACTGGATGCTGTTTGTCTGGGCAATCAGACAATAGCTGGAATCCAAAAGCAAATCGATTTGCTGTGTGGCTTGTGCTATTACTTAAGTTATAAATAAAATGATTTCTCCCCGATGGCTCCCCGATGGCCCTGCACTCTGCCCGGTACCAGCCACAGCTTTCCAGCCCTGCTGCAACTCCCTCATGCATTGCCCTGGCCACTTGCATCTCCAGTCATCCCCCAGCATTGTGCTCACGCAAGGCTTCCCCCAGACAGCTCAAAGCTTTGGCTGGAGCTGAGCAAGGGTAGGAAGAGATTTTCTGGGGGTCCAGGGTGGCCACAGAGCTCCTCTTGAGGCCAGACCATGCCAAAGGATCTGTAGATGCCACTGTTCTGGCTTGACTCTGGTGTTGCAGCTTTATAGGGCTAGTACCAAACTGCAGTGAAATGGTGTTTAAGTTGGGATCAGAAGGGTGCTTATGGTTTTACATCACAGCTTGAGAGTAGTTCCAGGTTTTCCCCTTTCTCAGTGCCACCTGAAGGTCCCCATGCTGTCAGATGCACACCACTGGGTCTGCTGGTGCCAACCTCCCTGCCTGCATTACTCTTATAAATAACCCTGTTGATGATGATGGGACCACCACTAAGAGGGTGCTGAGGCACTGGCACAGGGTGCCCAGAGAAGCTGTGGCTGCCCCATCCCTGGCAGTGTTCAAGGCCAGGTTGGACACAGGGCCTTGGAGCAAGCTGCTCCAGTGGAAGGGGTCCCTGCCCGTGGCAGTGGTTGGAGCTGGAGGAGCTTTAAGGTCTCTTCCAATCTGAACCATTCTATAGTTCAATGAGCCTCTGACATTTCAGGTGGCAAGTTGGTCTCCTCATTTATTTTTCTGCAAGCATTTCAAAACAGAAAGGCAAACTTTTCTCAAGGTTGTATATTTACTTCATAGACAAGTTTTCCTTCCAAAAACGTGGGTTGGGCCCTGTTGGAAACTATAAATATACAGCTGAGAGCATAGTCCATACACTGACCCATGCTTTTGTTTTCATTCTGCCTTTTCAAGATGACTAAAACTGTTAATCTTACATGCTGTAGTGTTTTTAGAGGACTGGGAAGATGTAACCAGTAATCACACAGCATTTTAAGAGAAGGAAAACGATTATGATGAAAACAAGTATATTGGAAAATTGTGGGACTAAAAATAAATATTTTTCCATGAACACAAAGGAACTATATTGAGAATCACAGGCCAAAAAAAATCAATAAAAAGTAGTATATAATAGCCATAGAGTTCAAACAAAGTGCAGTCATTCCCCAGTCCCTAGGAGGACCCCTGATATATATATGTGCAAAACTTAATGAAAATCAGACTTTGTTGTGTCATCAGAAATAGCAAAGGAGTTGGCTGAGCTCTTTTCCTACGTTTTGGCTGGTCATTGCTCCATAAATATTGCACCTACTTACAGGACCAAGCCTTGCTCCTATTAAACTCAGTGCAAGCTTTGGCACAGGTTTGGGGGCCCTAATCCTTGCTTTGAGCACGGTGGGGTGCTCAATGGGGAGCTAAGTATTTGCTCTGGGATGAGCCTGGTGGTGAGACACAGGGGCAGCCAGGGCCTATAAGAAAGATGGGGTGAGATGTTTTATCAGGGCCTGTTGTGACAGGATGAGGGGTGATGGGTTTAAACTAAAAGGGGGAGATTCAGGCTGGATGTGAGGAAGAAATTCTTTACAATGAAGGTAGTAAAACACTGGCATGAGTTGCACAGAGAGGTGGTGGGTGCTCCATCCCTGGAGACATTCAGGCCAGGCTGGATGTGGTTGTGGGCAACATGGTCTAGTTGAAGATGTCCCTGCTTACTGTAGGGGGGTTGGACTGGATGAGCTTTGGAGGTCCCTTCCAACCCAAACTATTCTGTGATTCTATGATTCTCTGGTGATCTTGAGGTATAACATTCATGGCTTGTATGTTCTTGGTAAGTTGTCTTTCAACCATGGCCATGGTTCTTATTTCTTCTTTATATTATGACTATTTTGTATGTATCCAGAGCACTTGCTTCACATGGTAGCTTCATCAACCCTGTGTCCATCTCCCACTGACACCGGATGACTTTCAACCTTACAATCTAACAAGCTTTAATAAAGTCAAAATAAATGCAATACTGAGAACATTCCTGTTTGGTTAAGAAGCTGTAAGGCTCCAGACTGGGGCCAGTTGAAGACAATGAGAACCTTTCTGTTTGTTTCCATGGGTTTCATAAACGGTTGTTTGTGACGGCTGCCTGTCGGAGCAGTGCAGTTCGGAATCCATCCATCTGAGCCTCTGCTTTGCTTCGCTTCCAAAAAAATAAACATTTTTATGTTGCTCATGGAAAGAATACGGGAAAGGATGGGAATGGAGACATCCACACTGGCTCCAAGCCAACCCAGTTTGGCCAAGAGGCGAGTTTCCTATAATTTAAAGATACAAAAGCTACAAAAAAGAAACCCCATTGTTGTCCCAGGCTTTGCAACTACAAAAAAAAAAAAAAAAAGAAAAGGCGAAAGGCAGCAAACTATAACTTGTTTAATTAGTTTAAAACATCATTCTTAGAACTTTCTTTCCCAGAAGATAGGCGGGCTCCTCATTGCAGTTAGTCAGACCCCATACAATGGCTGGCTCCAGGGCAGCAACCCTCAAATGCAGTTTTGCAACTCCTCAGATGAGTAATCTTTACTTATGTCCCACTCACATGAGTAAGGGATACTTAAGTAAGAAATGGTTGAAGGGTCTGGCATGCTGACAGTGGCAGAGGAATGAATTGAGCAATGGCTTTGAAAAGTGACTGTCAGCATCTCTGTAAACTTTGCTTGGGTTTCTCTCGCAGTGATTTTAGGCATGGGCACAGCAACGACCCTGGTGCTTAGTAGGCAACTGGTCAGTGCCTTTCATTTTGTTCAATGACTTCCCTTAAAGTTCCTTATAACTTTCTTTATAAGCACACCTGAATTAACAGTATTAATGTATGTATTAAAAATTATCAAGTTTGTAGAGGCAAAATGCAAACATGGTTGTGGATAATGGGGTTGGAGAGGAGAAAGACACCCTGCTAAATACATCTAGCATTTGATTTTCAAGCTTCAAGATACCAGTTTAAGCTCATAGTTGGATTGATGGTCTTTCTTTTATATATTTATATATATTATTATATGTACATTTGTCCTTCCTGAGTGCACTTTTCAGCTTCAGATGATATTTATAAACAGTATCCATATGTATTTCCACCTTTTGGGGGGTCTTTCATGGGAATTAGTGAGGCCGAATCTCAGGAGACAGCCTCATTCTGTTCAATCCCTAACACAGTTTGTTTCATGTTGAATCATTGGGAGCTCTAGTATGTTTTGAGTGGGTAATGTTTCCATACGTTCCTGCTCCATTCATAATCCATTACTTGGATAATTCCTCATTTGTGAGACCTGGAGAAATGATGGTATTCACAGGCATTTTTTGAATATTTATATAATGTCATAGCAGGGCTTAGGATATCAGTTGGCTGGAGACAAAGGCAAGATCCTTGGTTATTCTCATACTTAAGTGCCAGTCTGATTCCTTGGCAAAAAATGTTGGAAGGCAAAGACTTACTGAACAAGGGGATTACATTGTAAAGCAGTTATTTCGACAGCTGCTGCCTGTAAGAGGGGATCTGAATTTTGCTGCAACGTAATTTGACTGCACAGACCTATTTGACACAGTTAAGAATAGCAGCACAATTAAAAAGACAAACACCCAGCGCTGTCTGTGTGCTGTGCAGAGCAGGAGATGTCCTCATGACAGCGAGGATGGTTGCAGTCCCCGAGCTGAAGCTGCTCCCATACAGGGTAGGAGATAACAGTGTGGTGGTTTTAAGGAGAGCTCATGCTGAGCAGCAGTCTGGTCTCTTCAAAAGACGCAGACTTGAGTGGTCCAGATATAACATTCCTGGAATTTCTCCTTGTGCTGTTATCCGTGTCACTCCCAGCGTTCCCACTGCTGTTTCTGGATGGCGAAGTTAATCTTTGCTCCTACTTAAAGGCTTTCTTTTCCACTGCCTTCCATCACCTGAGGATATCCAAGTGTCACCAGCAGGTGAATGGCTCCTCCTGTGGATCCTGGGATTATTCCATTGGAAATGTTAACAGCACTTGGCCATTTCCATCTGATAACCTAAATGGTGTTTACAGAGATGGAAAACTCACTATTTTAACTTCTCAGAAGTGGAAGGTATAGAATAGACCAGGTAGATGGGTTGCCACAGATCATGTAGTGAACCAGACCTGGAATTCAGGATAAATATGTCTCCCGAATCCAATTTCCAGTTTCTGAGTAGCTGGCATTTTTTGCTGTCTCCTTCCTTTGCAACAGGAGTTACTGTGACAGTTACTAATGGATTGCAATCATCATGGTTCTTATAGCAGCACCTGCTATAACCCTGTGATATAACAACAAGACCTCAGTAAATAATCCATTTTGGCAAGCTGACATTCAGGAGAACTTTATTATATGTAAATCACACTTGATTTAGTTCTGAATCACTTTCAGAGACTCCTCCTCGTTCTGGGACCTGCTGCATGGGAAGGGAATACTGGAAAGGGGACAGAGTCTGCTGTGCAAATACACAGCTGAAACATAATGCAAATGGCAATGTGGGATTTGAAAATACCCTAGTAGGAATGTTTTTTCCTACTATAAATTGTGCTCCATTCACAGGTAAAGGCATCTCCCCATAGAGCTAGAAAACAGTACCTAATCTCTTGGAGTAATTGGAGATTGCATTGAGCAGACACAGAATTGTCCACAGCCTTATCTCAGGAAGGTACCATCCTAAATCTAAGTATTCCCTGTGGTGGCTGGCCCTGTGTTGTAAGCCATGGACCAAAATTCCCCTGCATCCAGATGGGAGAAGGCTGTAGGTGGTCAGGATGTTGGAAGCCACACCACACAGCAGCAAAGGGCCTACATCTGCATGTGTTTGGGAAGCCCGGGTTGGATCTAGAGTTTATCTGTGGTAGTTAAATCTAATAAGAAATATTCTACATAAAGGCCTTTGCAAACATGGGTATTATTCTTATGTTGAGAAAATAATGAAGATTATTTAAATTACAGTATAGGTGTTTACTTTTCCTGAACTAAATCACACCATCCTTGCCTAAACTAAGCCTCTGTGCCTTCAGTGGCAGCCTAATGACCCAAGCTGTGCTCAACCAGAGTCATCAGAGTGCTTGGCCATGGGCTTAACTTCACACACAGGCTTACTAACCCTGCTTATGGGTAACCAAAGTACTTAACTGGGTTGCAAAGAAGGGTCATCCTGAACTCCTGCTCTGGTGCTCGCTTAAAGTGAATGGTGTAATTCCATTGGTTTTGAAGGAATATGACCTGGGTTCTCTGGTTCTTCCTAAAGAGACATCCGAGTTGTTGCAGGGTAAGTTGTTTTTTGTTCTATGGGGCTTGAATGTATTTAAGCAGAACTGTTTTTATAGGAGGTGTGATGTTGCTTGTATCGATTTGGCAACTGGGGAGATGGTGGTAGTGGGTGACCTTGAAAAATGTGATAAGTGGCAAGGGTGCTGAAATGTTGAGGTACAAATGGGATGGCTAAAAGCATATTTATTCCTAGCCCGTGACGATAGAGAGGGGTGAACTTCATGGATCTCTTCCCCATAAGAAGCAGCTCCTCAGTAGCCATGGAGTGCTTTCCACCACCTTCTTCTCAGCTTTGCAGAGAAAATATTCACAGCTATAATAAGGTTATGTGAAACATGACAATAGTGAACTTGGAAGCCTTAAAACAATAAAATGAAGGGGAAATTTTAAACCTAAGACCCTTACTCTGGTTTGTGTTGAAAACAGTGCAGAAAGAGATAAAAAAACAGCGAAAGGAAAATGGCATGAATAAAATTGTAAACACATATTTTGCTGTGTGTGTGGCAGATGCATGTGAGTGTAGTGTGTAGCAGCAGGGTAAGGAAATTACCACACATTTCCCAATCCCGCTCTGAGATGGAGCAAACATACCTCCCCCCCCGGGGTGCAGATGGTTCCTGTACTACTTCAGCATCCATATAAATATTTCTGTTTGCCAGAATGAAGCAGAGGTTTTGTCTGTTAATGATTTATTATTCTCAGCACAGTGATAATTTAGTGGTTTTCCTAGTAAATTAGCCTGAACTCTTCAAAGAAAACTGCGAGGACCAGTCCCTACCCCTGCGAGTGATCCAGCTTGGTTGTGCAAAGGAGCGTGGCTTGGCCAGCTACTTCGGCTAATTAGGGATTAGCAGAGAAACAGCAAACATGCATAAAAGAAGGAGTTTATAACATAGCATCCATGTCACCATCCCGTGTTGCGAGGGACGTAGGAGCAGGCAGGGGATGATTTGATGGCTCTGTGGCGTTAGCGCAGCAGTGACGAGATGTCATCTCCTGGTGGATCCCAGCCAGCAGAAGGAAACGGGAAATCAGGGGACTCGGAGATAGATGCTGCAGGGACAAAAATAGGCTCGACAAGTCTTGCTGAAACGTTTAAAGTGTTCTTAGAGATTCCGATGTGACGGTGCGGTGCTGGAAAAGGAAGAAACGCTCCATCTCACGCTGCCTACAAAATGTACCAGAGGTTCTGCCTAATTCTGGGAACTGTTCAGGCAGATGATCAGAAAAATGGGAACAAAAAAGTGCCATTCTTTTGAGATTCCCCCAGTTTTGTGCCAAATGACGTCCGAAAGAATCAGAGCGTTCTGCAACCAGGACGTTTGTTGCTCTGACTGGTTAAAATAACAGCAAGATGGGAAAGCAGCTGTCATGTATAAGATTTCTGCAATGCTACCAGTGGCCTGGACAACACATGTCAATATTCCTTGTTTTTCCAGGAGCATATTTAGTGTTTTTCCTCATGATTCCTCCAGAAATCGTTTGCCTTTCCAAAGTATTCCCAAAGCAAGTGAAAGTTGTGCTTTTATTTTCTTTCCCCAGTGTATGTACTGCTTTTGTGTATTTGTGTTTGCTATTAGCTGGGATAGCCCAATGCTCATCTTTGGATAAAGGTTAAAATAAAGCCAAGTGAAGGCTATAATTAACCAAGGGCTTGATAAAAGCCTCCATTTGCCCTCCCCAGCACGTCAAGCTATCTGCTTTGTCATCCTGAGATTTAAAGGAAAAACAACAACCAAAGACATAAACTTGTATTCTTTGTATTTGCCTTCTGGGCTGTGAGGAATTGTAATTTTCCTCTATGGCTGTGGAAATCAGATAGGCCTTGTTGTTGAAGTGGTGTTTGAGAGGCTCAAGGAATCAGCTGGTTCTGAGTTAAACTGCACAAAGATACACGAGACTTTTTTGGCACGATACTAGACACCAAGTATTGTAGCATTATTTCATGTTTCCCTCAATGGGAAAGTCCCAAATACATCCTGTTTTTAAGTTGTACGTTAGAGGAATAATAGGCTTCTGGAGACAGATTAATTTATAAAGTGAAGGACTAAAATGCCTCCTTCAAAGATGTGACGCTCACTTGAAGCCTCACAAAAAGCTCAATTGTTTCAGGCACAATTGGTACTCACTCCTCTGTTTATCTCTAGGACTTGCACTAATTAGTACTTATAAATGCTTTTGAAGCATTTCATTCATAGAAGGCGTTGAGTTCCTACTGCCTGCAACCTCTTGCTGTAACTTAACTCCTTCAAGGAGACGATATCAGAGGTTTAACCTTTCTGCTTTAATATTTTTGTCACTACCATCAGCTTCTTTGGGGAAAAAATACAAATAGTGGGTGCATAAATAAAACTTCACAATTAAGCCACATAAATAATTCAAGAGCTTTAACATTTGCCTTTTAGTATTAATGCCCCTTGAAACTAAAATACCTGGAGCCAGCACAGTGATCTGATTGCTGCATTTTCCAGTCAGTGAGAAGGCAGCCCGTTTTCAGTTGCTGTCATCTGTGGCTTTTCTGTCCCTTTACTCTTTGAAGTGCAATTCAGTTTATTTTTCCTTATCCTTAAATTCAGATTGAGATGTGTTCGTTCACACCTTAAGGGGTTGCAGCTTAAAGACTGTGGCCACATGATGACGTGTGCATTAGGACAAGACTTACTACCCCATTGTACATTGTTGGGCAGTATTTGCAGGGTTTGGAATAGAAGTGTGGGGTAGGGGCTGCATTTAGTGTGTTAAAAAGAGTCTTGTCTGAACTCTGAGTTATTTCAGCTTTTGTTGTGAATTGATCTTTCACTGAACTTTAACAGGATTAATGCCTTGTTTTCAGGGATTTCATGATGTGGTTGTTGTTCTCTACCCAGTTGATTCATCCCAGAAGGGTGTTTTCTGAATGTATGGTGTCTGCATGTGGTGTCTACCTCTGGCAGGAGCCAGAAGATGCCCAGTGCCTTCTGGTCCATTTATTTTGCTGTACTTAAAGCACTGGTAGCTTTTTGCCTTTGACATGTTGAGCTCCATGGAGATGGCTTGGTCTGTCCCTCATCTACATCCTTCCCTGGTAGGTATTTCTAGATCCAAGAAGACAATTCATGGGAAAGACCTGCTCACAGCTCTGTCCCCATTCCAGTCAGTTGGACACAGGGGCTGTGCTGCCACCGCGCCGTCCAGCACTGGAAAGGAAGGGTTTGGGGCTCAGGAATGCTGCTTGGAATGGCTGAGATTGCCCTGATGTGGTGGTGATGCTCTATGGAGAAACGTGCTGGACCTGACAAGTCTGTGGGAGCTGGGTCCAACTGTGCCATTAACCCCATTATGAACAGGAGGTTGGGTGGGACCAGCTCCAGAGTTCCTGTAGCCTCAGCTATCCTAGGGATCCAGCAGTCCACCTCAGCTTTGATCTCCTGGGTTGCTCCAACAATGAAATATTTCCCCTTCCAACATCACTGAAACCTCTTGAGTTGTGCTTCCTGAGAATTTGGAAGCAGGAGGCTGGATCTGGCTCTCATGTGGAAGAGGGATAGTCATATGGAGCTGAAACAGAGAGTTCATCTGTTTTTTTCTGCCTTCTTTTCTGATTCTTTTACAAAGTTTGTGTTTGAGGATGCACGCCGAGATAGGTCCTGCAAACCACAATGGCCAGGAGATGCTGGGATCCACTTGTGCCTTTTCCTTTGGAATTTGCCTTGTCCTAAGGGACAGGGAGCTAACGCTTCTTCCCTCCATTATAACATTCAAAGAGGGATGATGGGTGCTATTAAACCAGAAGGAAGAGTGAATGAGAAGAGAAATAAAGCAAAGCGCTGACTTTATTCTCAACCCTATGTGCTGAAAGGTGGCATGACCCTGCTGTGACACCGCAGCAGGTTTCAGGAGGGAAATGGTTATTTCTTCTGCCATGCCCAGCTGTCTGTCACAGTGAGACACGCTCCTGCTCCACTAACTTGAAAACCCTCACTGAAGTTAGGAAAGCAGAGGGGTCTGAAAGCTGAACCTGCTGCCCTTGTGCTTGCACTAAATGGGGGCGGAGAGGCAAAAACTGAAGCTTTTGGAACGGAGATGATAGATTTTCTTTGCTTTTTTTGAATTCAGTCAGGATGCACAAAGCTGGGAAGGGAATGTCACGTAACAGGAGAGGGGCTTGGGACAAGGGCCTGTAGGGACAGGCCAAGGGGAATGGCTTTAACCTGCCCGAGGGGAGACTGAGATGAGCTCTTAGGCAGAAGCTCTTCCCTGTGAGGGTGCTGAGGCGCTGGCACAGGGTGCCCAGAGAAGCTGTGGCTGCCCCATCCCTGGCAGTGTTCAAGGCCAGGTTGGACACAGGGGCTTGGAGCAAGCTGCTCTAGTGGAAGGTGTCCCTGCCGTGGCAGGGGTTGGAGCTGGAGGAGCTTTGAGGTCCCTTCCAACCCAAACCAGGCTGGGATTCTGTGATTAAGCAAATGAGGAGTACAGGCCATGACATGGTCTGGCTTCTCTGGGAGGAAACCCTGGGGAGAGGACACTACTCCAGTGGGTGAAGTGGACGCTGGTGAGGGTGGGTTGCAACTTGCCCTGCTCCATGACACGGATGCGAACTGAGAAGTGGTGATTCGCATTTTATGAGATGGAGAATTGGTTATCACTAAAAGGCAGATCTGAATTTCATGTGGCTTTTGTTATTTACGAGTGAGTGTGTAATATGTTATCGTGTTAGTTCAAAGCTGAGTGGAAGTAGCCTAGTTCTGTTCTGGAGTCAACCCAGAAATTAATCTGCTTGTCTGAAAGCAAAACCTACCTTGTCTGGTCTCTCGTGTTTTATTTACTGCTCCATCTTTTTGGGGCTCTTTGTCAATAGATTTACAAATACTGTCCGTTAGTGAGGGATTCTCAGGAAGAATTTTTTATATGGGATGTTTTCAGTTATCCTTCTACCTACTGCTTAATGTGCAATGTTTATTTATTGTTGTGCTGTATGATAGCAATAAACAATTGTAGCTGTCAGTTTCTTCTGATTAAATACCATATTTGTTAAATAAATAAAATGATAGTAATGAACTGGGCCATTCTTCGCATGTAATGTATGACTTTCATATTTCTGACACTTTGGAAGATATATGAAATGCTGATGTGCAAGAGAAGGCTTGTAAATCAAAAGGAGCTGGAAAAGATTCGGATCTGCTTCCTAGCAGAGGGTCATCTTTGCCATTATAAACTCTGAGGGTACTTTTGACTTCTCTCTGGGCCAGGACGGACTGGTTTGAATTGGAAGCCAGACCCAGAGGACATCCATTAACAGCTCGTGAAGGAAGGATTTTAAGACACATGAGCTCTCTCAGGATATGCAGAAAGATTTGTGCCCACAATTAATGGGTCAAGGTGCTGGGTCAGGATTACATGTGGTGTCTCCATCCATGTTTCTGATGAGCAGCACCCCCAGGTTGGCTTTGCTGTAATGATTAGTTATTGGTCCCAGCAGAGCCACAATGGAGGCGCAGTGATTTTTTTCCACCTCAGATCTGACTATAGATAACACCAGGCACAACTGGCAGAAACTGTCATGTGTGCTTTTTAATTAATCAATTGATTTTATTTTCATGCAAATGGGGCTGTGCTAGTCAGGCTCTTAAACTGCCTGGTTAATGCAAGTGAGTGGAAGTGAGGTGTTAAGTTTGGTGGCTGGAGGTGTGATGGCATTTTCAAGAGCTTCCTCGCAGCAGAGCTCAGCAATTCCCACCGATTCAGTAATTCATGGGCAAGGTTCTCTCACACCTCTCTGCATTTTACCCTCAGTATTCCGCAGAGCAGCCTTATCTCCACCTATCAGTTATTGTGGTATTAATTCATATCACTCTGTATATCTCTTACTTCGCTGTTTGCCTCCTGCTTCCTTAAAATATGTCAACGTCCCTGAGTCAGTTTCTGCAAAGCGAGGCCAGCGCTGAATGCTGCAGGTTTATTTATGTGCTAATGGCACAGCAGAGGGGGTTTTTGGTGGGGCTTTATTTTGGAGTGGGCTTTAAATAATGAACAAAAGTAAGATTTAAAAAGAGTTGTCAGAAGAGTACCCAGAGATACTGTGCAAACAGGAAGCGTTTTGATTATGTTCGCTGGTGCAAAATTAGTAAAGAGTTTGAAATCGTCTTGTGCTTACAGATTCCATTGTTTTCAAAGAATAATTCCATCTATTTTAACATTTTCAAGTATAATTCCATTGGTAATAGCTCTTCCTTTGATTGTGAGCTGCGCTAATTGAAAGGTGTGGTACAGTGTCTGTTTTGGCAGTTATGCTTATATCTTTTGTTTAAAAACTCAAAGTGTTGGCTTTCCTGTCCAGCCTTCCTTAGTATATTCTGTTTTGGTGATGTGATGACAGACTTACAGTGTGTTTCCTTGTGTGTATGGTAACAGATGTTTATGTGAATAACAGACTTTTTTATGAAGGCACACACTTTATAGCCAAATACTAATTAAAAATAATTGCATGTAAGCATTTTTGTTTATTCCCTGTTGTGCATCTTTAATCATTTGAAATCACCTGCAGTTGAAAACTGAGGCAAAGATTTGATACTGCAATTATAAGGGGCCATCTGACTCGATATTAGAAAGGAACAGCAACATATTTGAAGAGGAAATTATTACAAAAAGTATGTGAATGCCTGCCCTCCCTGAATCTGCTTTTATACAGCATGAAAATACCAATGCATTATTTGGTTAAACTAATAGGAGTTTAAGGTAACTTATCTACTGAAACAGTCAGTTCTTGACTGACATCCTGTTCAGGACATACTCTGTGCTCACTAATAAGCTCATTACAAATATATTTTAATTAGATGTGTAACAGATGGTTCATAGTACATACGGGCAGTAGTACTTTTTAAAGACTAGAAAAAACCACAGGTTCTTTTTAAGGACTCAGCATCTCCGTTTGGATTTTATCAATAGCTGATTGAGTTAAGCAAAGTGAAAATTAAAGGCACTTGAAATCATGAAAGGAGTAAAAAACTCCACAAAACAAAAAAAGCCCACCAAAGCCAGAGTTACCACAACTGTGTGTGCTCGATAAAGGCTCATCAATACTGAAGTGAAAGGGACATTTTCTCATCATTCAACAATACTTTAATCTTTACCACATAAGCGAGGTGGAGATTTAGTTTAGATCCTGCCCGTTGCTGACTTGCAGCAACCAGGTGAAAAGCCACAAGAATTCGGTCAAGTCCATGTGCTTTTGGTAGGTTTGGATCAGATCCATGAAAGAAATCAAATAAATTAATAAAGGGACCTTGCTTTGCTCAATCGGCTTTGCAGAGCACAACTCTTGGGAGGACAATGAAGGATCCTTCATTCTGGAGGAGAGAGCGAGCCCATGGGCAGCCTGAGGTGGCTGTGGTCATTGGCATGATGTGAAATAATAATAGCAAGTAATACATAGTAACATATAAATCCATAGATTTATATGAGTCGTGGAGGGGAATCATCAGGACATTTAGCTGATGGTTCTGCTTGTTTTATTTGTCGTTTCCACAGAGGAATGAATGGGAATGGTCAATCAAACCCATTGTGTGAAGGCTCCCCATGAGAGGATTTACTCTGTACCTCTGTTCTCGTGGGGAGAAGAGGTTGGGGAGAGGGGCAAATGGGCTAATTTGGATAAAGTTCATTGTCATCCTTTCTTGATTTTGGCTTTTTCTGGAGAAGACCTTCATGAAGCAAGGTTTTGGGGGTTTTTGTTTGAACAGGAAACAAATCCAAATATTATGCAGCTTGCTGTATTTCACTATTGAATTAAAGGTGAGAATTGGAGAGTGACATCTCTCTAACATATTTCCCTCCTCTAGTACTCCAGTGCTGAACCTCTTTCTGGAAAGGCAGATCCCAACCCAAAATGATGGTGATGCTCAGAACTACTGAGACAATGATCAGAGAAAAAATGAGGAGCAAAATATACAGGGATGTTGTCCATCCCTTGGGCTGTAGTTCTCATATATCATAAAATCATAGGATCACAGAGTGGTGTGTTCTGGAAGGGACCTTAAAGCTCAGCCAGTTTCAACCCCCTGCCACAGGCAGGGACACCTTCCACTAGAGCAGCTTGCTCAAAGACTGATCCAACCTGGCCTATATGTATGGATATATATACACACCCCATAGTAGAGACAAAAGGTTATGTGTGAGCAAATGTCACGGTTTAACATTCATGTTTACAACCCCCTTTTAACAAGCACAAGGCCTGGTAGAGCAACCAGCATTCCAAATGGATGCAGAGCTCCCTGGGAAAGCTGGAGCATTAGCAGAGGGGTGGATGTTGGTGGGAAGGTCGACGTCTGGGCTCTGTTCTTGGATGAGGACTGTGCCATGACTCCACAGTCCCTCCTCTGCCATGTGCTGACTCTAAAACCATCCACTGCAACTGCTCAGCAGGTATATGGCTGTAGTTTAATCAATGCGTGTTCACTGGACTATCAGATGCTATTGTTCCTTCTCCCTTCTGGAACCTAATATCTTAGGGTAAACACGGCTCAAAGGAGGATCCAGCAGAAAAATTATATGATATTTGACCTTTTTGTAACATAACATTTCTGGAAAATATTGTCACACATGAGGCTTCATGTAGTAATATTGGGATTAATTATGTGATAGATGTAGCACAATGTAAGCATTTTTTCACGTGGTGCTGGTGCAGATAGAATAAAGCTGTCTGTAATTCTGGTGCAGAATAGTTGTGATCATCTTTTATTTTTAGAGAAAGATTCCTGTTTTGAAAGAGCACTATCAGGTAAGTAAGGACTCACATACCTGAAAGGTGGCTGTCATAACCAGGCTCTGTTCTGGGTCTGCAGCTGCAGCACTACATAGATCCTGTGTTAAAATCACTAATCGTAATTTACTAACTGGTTCTGATTCTAATCTTAATTATAACCTGAAATATTAGCTCCACTGCAGTGCTCCCATGTCCACTTCCAAAGCCTATTCCCTGCTTTCACCACTTTAAGTAAGAGTGTGTCAAGCTCACTGCAAGAAGCAATATGGATGTCACTTAAGCTAAATGAGCAATTGTAAATTAAAGTCAACAGAGTAAGGTAATTACTTCTTCTTTTTACCACTTGAACAGCTACGAGGAGAGATGGGTGACCAGCTATTGCTTAGTACCAGAATCTTATGAAAGTTGCCATTTATATGAGCATAAATCACAGAATCCCATATGGGTTTGTGTTGGAAGGGACCTCAAAGCTCCTCCAGCTCCAACCCCTGCCACGGGCAGGGACCCCTTCCACTAGAGCAGCTTGCTCCAAGCCCCTGTGTCCAACCTGGCCTTGAGCACTGCCAGGGATGGGGCAGCCACAGCTTCTCTGGGCACCCTTGTACACACAGGCTCTGTGAGCTAACTCCGTGTTTGCTCTGTGCTTTTAAAGCTGTCTTGTTACTTTTATGCTGCATACTGGTACATCAGTAAAGCAGCTACCTACGTCCTTCCCTGTCAGGTGCCATGTATAGGAATAGATCCTTCAAGCATATTTTTCCCCTGTTTGTCTCAGTTTCAGGAAAGACAGGATATTCTGAAATTAAAAGATGACCTCAAAAGGGAGCAAGGTTAGAATAATAGGTGTCAGGAGTGAGCCTTCAGCGCTGTGCAAGAGTGCTGTACCATAGTTATTTCACATCTGGTTTTATGTTCCATTTGAAATCAGAGGTGCTCAACCCCAGTGAAAATGATAAATAAAAATTCAGTATTAATTTTGACAGAAGATGGAAAACATTGGAGAGAAAAATGTAATCAGTGCCCAGAAATGGCCTGTGTGCAAGCATGGATGCTTTTGGAACAGCAATGCTTAATACTGGTCAGCAAAACTGGGGGGGGACAGGACTGTGCTGGACCATGCTGAGCACAAGCTGAAACTGATAATGGTGCCTGAATGCTTCCTGTAACTTATTCCAAGAGCTTCCCATTCAAAGCTAGGAAATAGCATAAATTGCTATCATCTGTCACAGAGCAAGATGTGCAGATGGGAGGTGTGACATAAATTATTATATGAACTTAGATCAAATTGCTCAAATTTTACCTGCATTTTGTTGGTAGAGATGGTGTAGGCATAATTTGAAGGAAGATGTGCTTTGCAGCACTTGCATCTCTCAAGAAGACAGTATTGACAACATTTTCAATGACCTTTGGGAAAACATGTTGAACCTATGTGATCTAATATCTGTTTCTTACCTAGATCACATCTTATACATTCTGCATCTTTCTACAGTTACATCACATATTACATTATTTATTTTGTAATACAGCAAATATGGTCAAAGAGAAATGCTGGAAAAATAACTTTTTGTAAGTATCCACAGGAAAAAGAGGTTGTTCTTTAAATGCTGATATAATGAAAATGTCTGATGCAGAAATATTCAAGAGATTTTCTAATGTTTTCAACTGTATTCGAGCAGGTCTTTGAACTTTTTAACCATCCAGAGCATGTTTTTCTGCTTTATTTTTGTACCCTGAAGGAATAAATACCCTCTGAAGGAAAGATGAACTCTTTTCTAGTTGAGCACTTGGAGTGGTCACAGGTTGTGAGGAAGAATCTGGTCTCTGTGAGGGTGCTGAGGCGCTGGCACAGGGTGCCCAGAGAAGCTGTGGCTGCCCCATCCCTGGCAGTGTTCAAGGCCAGGTTGGACACAGGGGCTTGGAGCAAGCTGCTCTAGTGGAAGGGGTCCCTGCCCGTGGCAGGGGTTGGAGCTGGGTGAACTTTAAGGTTCCTTCCAACACAAACCAGGCTGGGATTCTACAGTATAGTATCTTAAGTGAAGTTGTTTTAACATCGGAAGTACAGGAGTGGCACCAGATATCTCTCTATAGCAAGAATTGTCAATGACTTCTTTTATCCTATGAAGAAAAACATTGCAATGGTGTAAAAGATTGCACAAATGAGAAAGGAATATATTTTATCCCAATTTTGGCTTCTCTTTCTGCCTTGAAACTTTCAAACCCCTCCAGATTGCATTGCAGTTTAAGTGCATTTCATCTGTAAATTGTGGTGATGTGAGGTTTTGAAGTATCTTGAACAAGATTATGACAAAAGCCTTTGTCTTTTGCTTATTTTTATTTGACACATTACTTTCAGAATATAGTACAATCTGATTTAAGTGTGAATTGTTTCTTGCAATATTAAGGCATTTATATTATGAAGCAGAATTTCATCAGTTTCATTCATATTTAAGTTTTCAGTCTTTCCAGGGAGATCTCGCTTGTTTTATGCACCACGTGGCTCTAAGCTGACGATCCATATTTCAGGTTTATTCCCAGTTTTGCATGTGGTTACGTAGCTATTCCAGCTGTGCAGGAGATTCAGATCAGGTTTGATGCAATCATGGTCATTTAATATCATTTGATCTTCATCACTCATCTGATACAACAAAACGAGCGCTCACAGTGTGATCACAGCAGGAATTACAGGGTGGTGGGACCCTGCAAGGCCCTGGTCATCCTACCATTCCCTCACTGGCCCTATCCCTCCTCCCCTATTCAAAGGTAATTTATCATAGAATCATGGAATGGTTTGGGTTGGAAAGGACCTTTAGATCATCTTGTTCCAGCCCCCAAATGGATGATCTCTGTGCTGAGCATCATTTCTTTTCACATCCACTCTGAACTCAAGCGCCAGAATTTATTGAAGGCTTTCTGATTGCCAAGAAATCTGTGGAGAAATGTGGAATCTGGTTTTATTCTAATAGAAATGAAATTTTAAATAGAATTCCATTTCTAGTGAAGAAGTGTTAGATGCAAGACTGATCATTAAATCATTTGCTTTTACTGTCTTGCATAAAGAAAATACTAGAAACAAATTTAATTGTTTTTTTTTTATGGCAAGCATTTAATCTTTATTCGTGGAATAATTGTTTGTGTTTGACAGATGAACAGTAGTGCTCCAAAGTGTGGCATGCAGATCTGTTTGGCAGCCACAGAAGGAAAAGACATTTCACGTCATGCATCCTATAGCTCTGCTGGGGCTGGCTGAAGGGGCACTTCAACTCCTTCCACTGGGAGCCAGATACTCCATGCTGTGCTTTATTCCTCCTTTATTTTTTGCAGTTTATAATTTCATTAAACTGATGTCAGGAAATAACCGCAGCTTTAATTATTCCCTTCTTTTGATTAACTGTCTTAAAATAAACATTATGCTACTCTTTCCATTCCTGCCCTTTTTTGTCATTACTTATCCAGCTCGCGCTGTTCATTAATCTTGGGGGCTTTGCCATGACACCCTAATGGCTCCTGCTGCCCAGCAATCATTATCTCAGTGCAGCTTGTCACCGGCTTTTCTATCCATCAGCCCCAGTCATCTGTCAGGGCTGCGGGTCCACAACGGCACCATCCGGGCAGCGTCCGCCTGGCCCTGGCCAGCTGCACTGAGAACACCCCAAATCCTTGATTTCTCATCCTTGGGTGTTTGTTCTCCTCTTCCTCACCGCAGGGATCAGGATCCATTCATTTAAGGCTTGAGAGAACACAAATGTAGGTTACAGCCTGTCAGGGCCAGGCGGCCTGCGGGTGCTGAGTCAGCTTTGCTGGTGTTTGACTTCTGCACCCTGTTCTGGGTAAGACTTGCTGGGTTTTGCTGTAATCTTACCATTTTTGTGCCCCTTAGATACTCAGAAAATGGGAAGTGGGCACTCATCTCCAAGAGACTGGCATAAATGTATGTTAATGTATAGAAATGCAGTGATTTTTTCCCCCTATTCTTTTGGATACTACCATCTCACATTTCCAGAGTTGTCTCCTATCATATGAAGGCTACAACCCTTTCCCAGAAGCGAAAGCTGAAGCCCTGAATTAACACCATTCCTCAAAACTCAGCTGCCAAAATAAGGTATAAAATGTTGTGAAAGTTGGTTATAAAGTCACAAGCAGCCCAGGGAAGAAGGAAGAGGTTGTGCTTGAGCTTGCAAGATTCCTCATGCACCCCTTGCCTTCTGCCCTCTCCAGAGCTGGCGAGATGAAAGATGCTAGTGTTTGTTCTGCCCATAGACCTCATGATGAGCTCCGAGCTTTACACACCATAAAGAAATCCCATTGCCCTGCAGAGGACTTTTAATTTGTTTAAATGGAAACTTCATTCTCAAGGCCAGAGAAGGTATCAGCAACGTCTGCAGATACTTTGCCTGGGGGACATCAAGGGAAATTCAACCTGCTTCTTGACCACCCATTCAGTTCCACCACGAATAGGGACTGTAGTGACAGGACAAGGGGTAATGGGTTAAAACTTAAAAAGAGGAAGTTTAGATTGGATATAAGGAAGAAGTTCTTTACCGTTAGGGTGGTGAGGCACTGGAATGGGTTGTCCAGGGAAGCTGTGAATGCTCCATCCCTAGCGGTGTTCAGGGCCAGGTTGGACGAAGCCTTGGGTGCCATGGCTTAGTGTGAGGTGTCCCTGCCCATGGCAGGGGGGTTGGAACTGGATGATCTTAAGGTCCTTTCCAACCCTAACTATTCTATGATTCTATGAAACCCATTTTCATCTTGTCTCATGTTTCTTCACACTCCTGTTGAACACCCTATTAGCAATTTGTGTAAGTCTCTTGCCCAGAATATTACTGCTCCATCAGACTGTTGACTCCAATTTCATAAATGTGTAAGAAGTGAGCAAATTAAGTAGTATGAACTATGACAGTCCTCTGACACTGACAGTGTAGTGTACTGGCCCACACATGCTGTACAGCATAATGATTACATTACAATCTTGTGATATTATTCAAAATGACTTCAGATAAATGAATGATAAACTAGGGGTTATGCTTCCTTTATTACAGGGCTGATAAGGTAGCTAATCAGTGTCCAAGTATATGTCATTACATAAATTATGAACCAGGGTTTGATGTGTATTCCCAAAGAGCCGGAGCCCGAGTGTCATCTGGTATAAGTCTGCAGCCTGAAAAATGAATTCTGAAAACAACAGTCATTTTTGTTCTAAGTGTATTAATAAATTACTAATAAATAACCTTAAAAGGTTGCAAGAGAGTCTTTTAATCTATTAGCAGAATTTCATACTTACTAATCCTGCGTTTTCTTTCAAATTGAAGATTAACTTTGCATGCAAGGATTTGAACCCTCGTGCCCCTCTCGGAAGGAATGATCTTTTGACAGCTCTGAAAAGAATAAATAAAGCATGCAGATTGCTCTTCTCCTGCCCACAATAAACTCGTGGCGATTCGGAAAGCCTGATGGCAGGACTGAAGCTGCTGCTGAGCCTCTGGGCAAACTGATGCCTGGTTTTGGCAGCTGGTGCCTGCAGGTGCTGCCCATCACTGTCTTCTTCGCAGGGTGGATGGGACCACGCCAGAAAGGTGAATCCAGTGGTAACCTTCTCCCACGAGCCGATGGATCCTCTTGTTTTACACCTAAACATCACTTTGGTGAAATGACCCAGCAAGAACTTTGCTGACTGCAATGTTTTACCCAAATCTCTCTGCTCAGATGCGATATTTTCAGCAAAGAGCAAGCAAGCTGCCTCTCTTGCGTTCCACGTATTATTTGTGTGGAGTAAGAGGTCTTGAGCTTATCTCTCTAGGTAGCCAAAGCATTAAAAATAGTTATTATTTTTAATGTATGAATATATGCTTGCTTTAGATATTTTGATCGTATGCTTTTCGCATAAAAAAAAACAAACACCAAAATCTATGGATCAAGAGCAATGCAGCTTTTCCAGGGAATTTTAAAAGATTAAGCAGCCCTTGGGCTTTTTTTTTCCACAGTGAAAACAGTTTAAGCAAAGGGGAAAAAATGTCTCTTCTAGAGGATGGGTGCTTTCTGTCAAAGGCACTTTTTGAAGGTCTTTGACCAGCTCTATTGGCCCTTGTATGCCCACACACTTCAGAAATGCTGAGAGCTGGAAGACCATCATTTGACTTTAGTTCCCACACACGAATCCAACACATTCAAGTCTATGTGCCTGACAAGACTTCAAGGCTAAGTTCATCTTAACTGCAACTGAACAAGCACATTTGAGTGAAGATTGACTTATAGAGCACCTGGATTTACAGATACTACCAGTGATGTTTACATAGTTCTCTCGGTGTTTCAGCTGTAATCCTATTGCTATCAGAATTCGGTTTAAACCTTATTTTTCATTTAGTTGCTGAAATATAGTTGGAGAGTCACTTGTGACTTGTATAAGCATAAGAGAAAGAATCAGGGCTTTTCCTTTTATTGGTGCCAAGGTGTATGTCCTCTATGTAAATTATAGTAACATGTAGGGATGGGTGAGATATGTGATGGAGATGTGGGAATAAACCTCGTTATATATTTTGCTTTAATATTTGCTTGTCCAATGGCTATGTTAGTGCTGGGGAGTTGGTTGTGGCTGCCTTGGTTTTGGAGGCTAGCACCAGTGACTGCTATAGCAGCTGGAACTGGGAAGGGATCTTGTTAACAGTCTTCCAATACCTATAGGGGGCTGACAAGAAAGCTGGAGAGGGGCTTGGGACAAGGGCCTGTAGGGGCAGGCCAAGGGGAATGGCTTTAACCTGCCCGAGGGGAGACTGAGGTGAGCTCTTAGGCAGAAGCTCTTCCCTGTGAGGGTGCTGAGGCGCTGGCACAAGGTGCCCAGAGAAGCTGTGGCTGCCCCATCCCTGGCAGTGTTCAAGGCCAGTTCTTCTTGGAGGGACCTGCACAAGAAGCCCAACACCAGACCTGCACAAGAGCACAACAGAGGAGATGCTGCTGATTCTCTATGCTACTCTCAGAGAAATACGTGCCAATTATCAGCATCAAATTGCCTTAGCAGAGTTGGCCCAATATCTGCAGCTGGGATTACTGCAATGGTAGAGTTTTCTAAGAACTGCTAAAAGCATCAAATAAGGACAATGACATAATGGGCATAGGAAATAATTGTCTGCTCTGAAATATAAGTAAAACAGTTCATCTACATCCAAGACTGGAGAGGAAACTTCAGAGATTTTATGTAATGAATGTATCTTCAGGGGGCAACTTGCATTTCTACCTGTAAAGCTTGCTTTAAGACAACATAGAGGTGCCCAGATTAGATTCTGGCAGGCACCACTCATCACAGCTTCAGATAATGTTGCCCTTTGGAAGATTTTCTTTCAGTTATTTGCCATTTGCCATGTTGTACAAAATATCCATTTTATCAATGCTCAAAGAAATAGATAAAGAAATGGTAAAGTTAATCTTCCCTCTGGCCTTTCTAGTGAATCCATGTTTCATCTTTTCGGCTGGAACTCCCCAAGGCCTGACTTTGTGCTGCAGCTTGTGTACAACTGCCTGGTCCAGAAATAGGACATTGGACCAGGAATGAAGAAATGTGGGGTTTGCTTGTGGATCTGCCAAAAAAAAATTCTGTGATCTTGGGTAAATCTCAGCCCATGCCCATGTGCAACCATCTATATAAGGACAGAAAACAACAGCACAAGCCAGTACCTGTGCTGGTTTTGGACCTGAGCTTGGCTTTTCCATGGCTGATGTTTGGAAATAAATATCTATGGGTTTATCAACAGAGCAGATTTGGTCTAAAGAGCAGGAACATCCGGTGGTGTGGTGTTACTTTAATAGCCATTTTTTCACAGCAGCATTTTGTCTTTTCAAGTTATTATCATTGATTATGGTGCAAAAATGTGAGTGCAAGGAATCTCATAAAAAGTCTTTCTATTTTCCTACTTCATGCTTGAAAAAATGCAACATCAGTTCTTCCCAGTGGTTGTTTTCTGGGGCTTGGTTGTTCTAATTTGCATCAGAGATACAAGGCGTTGCATGGAATCACACAGGATACAGCTCCAGCCCTCGAGAGCTTGCTGTCTAATTGGAAACTAGACAAAGCAAGTGAAATGGAAGAAGGCAAAGAGCACAAAAGTAACAGGCATCAGACAATGCCATATGCTAGCTGAGATCTAAACCGGATGGCTCTGAGTCATCTGAAAGTACTATTAAAGTTTAATTCATTAAACGCTGAACGCCCTGACTGCTCCTCAGCCATCAACAATTTGTCCACTTTTTTTGTAGCTGTCATAGCCGTCTCCGAGACTGATGAGATCTGAATGCTTTGAATAAACATCTAAATTGTGCATGTTTACCAAAATCAAATCCCAAAGTACGCAGCACTCTCTGATCATTAGTGAGATCTCATCAGCCGTAAGCGAGAAATCAGTTCCTCCACTCAAGCTCTTCAAAAAGCTTCTCTTCAGGAAAAAAGAGCAGCAGGAAGTGAACATTTGCCTTAACTGACACAGAAGTAGGTTTTGAACCCATCACCAGCTCGCTGGAGATCACAGCGATGATGAATGAGGGTCCCTGAGAGTCCCTTCCCATATCCCCATCTTCCCCTTGCTGGGAGTCTCTGGAATTTAATATTCATCAACTGAAAAAACATTTCAGGGTAACTCAGAGTAGGGAAAAGCATGGATTCAATGGGTTATCTCTGGATAGGTCAGTTGGCATGTTACATATTTCAACTAGGTTTTAAATACAATTTTCCCTTTTTCACTTCACTAAAACATCCTACCTAAAGCCACAGCAATGCCTGCTGAACTTGGCTTTGGTTGCAGTAGTTCCATGGGCAATGAGGCACTGTGGATCTGGGAGGCAGATGCTGGTAAGGTTTTCACAACCATGGGCACCAGGATGAGCTGATGGCAAAGGAGTGTGTACATACCGAAGGAGACGTCTGTGTTTGGGGTGGGATGGAGGGCATGGTAACCAGGTAAAGCCTTTGCTCACAGGCTGGGCTAGTGAATTTGCTGCAAGATTCCTAGGGTTTGGGGGCAAAGCATCATTTTGCTCTGCAAAATCAGAGTATGTGGTCCTTGCACAAGGCTCTGGGCACAACAGGCTGTAACAGGGCTGTGCACGGGATGTGGCCATACATGTGTCCACAGCAATGCGAGGATATCCCACCTGGCCCCTGGAATTGGTCTTCCATGTCCTAAAGACATCACACGAGAACTTCTTTGACTGTTTAATCCACGGGTAGACTGAGAACTACAGCAGGATCTTATCAAAGAACTTTTTAAAAGGAAAACAATTGCTATATCATCTAAAATGACGTGTTTGAAAACAGAACAATTTGTTCTTGTTCTTCAACTAGAGCTGAACTGGGTTTGCTTTTTTTTTTGGTCTGTTGTACTATTCTCATCAGTTGCTTCATACTCATATTAATAACAATTAATTATCATTTTATCCTGATGTAACAATGTTGACTGAAATAGAGTCACACAAGGGATTAATTTGGTCCAGTGTAGTTTTCCATCACTGCATTTCTTGGACGTGTTTTTTCAAAGCTTCACGATAATAAATTAATTCAAAAATGTTTAATTGTTCAATTGTTAATTGGAAAGTTAATCTTATTCTCCAGATTCTCCAAACATAAAACCTCTGATTCTTCTCAGCAAATATTTACAGCCCGGGACTTGGGCAGTAACTGAGTATGCAGCCATCAGAACTGCACTGAAAAGGGAGGACAATAGCAATTTTTAAACCCAAACACGGTATTTACAAAGTGTGTTGCACACAATGGACAATATTGTAAAAGAAAAATATAATGCATGTGTACAACGAGGTGAAAACAAACAGGTTTTCATTTTTTATTTTGCTGACTGCTATACAAGGTTCTATAAAGGAGTTGTTTTTTTTTTTTCCCTTTGTGAAGAACGCGCTGCAGATTTACAATATTATATTCCACTGTATACATTTGCTAACAAAAAATACCACTACTGTATCCACACCAGTGACAAATCTGCCAGAAAGTGACTAGTTGATATGCCTTTTTATTACTGCAGCTGCCTTGTTTTTTCTAGTCAAAATAAAAGAAAATCACAGGATCCTTAAAATAATAGCTGACAGCAGGTAGTTACTGAGAAATGCATGTCCCTGGCTCTTAACTTTGTAGCATCCATCCAGATGGCAGATTAGAGGCTGGGATCTGCAGGTTGGTGACAAATACATGGGTAATAGCATTCAGCTTGCCTAACTGTAAAAGTGAATTCACTATTCCTCTTTGATTGTAGACCTGACATGTCAGATGAGAGGAGGCTCTGGAAGAAGCTGCCAAAGCAATAGCACAAATAAATGCCAGACACAAGCGCCGCTTGATGTAGGATTACAAACACTGTACCTATCATCAATTCAAATTTAGCTGATATGTAAAGTCAGCGGTGGTGTTACATCAGAGCAGCAGCACAAATGCAGGGGGCTGACGGGTACCTGGGTACGTTCCGCACGTCAGGCGGCTCCTAATGACCTCTCCCCGTGACACGGCGGCAGTGATTGGCTTTGCCACAAGAAAGCCACGCTCCTGGAATTGCCCTCACAACATATGGCACACGGGGTGCTTCACAGTCACTGCCTAATTTGTCCCTCTGCCCTTCCCTACGTCGTGTTATCAATCACTTGACTTTTGAACAGCCCTGATCTATTCTCTCTCCCTCTTGCTCTATATTCTCTCTTTCTATTTTCTTTCTCTTTCTTCCTTCCTTTTCCTTTCTTCTTTTCCTTTCCTTTTCTTTCTTTTTTCCTTTCCCCTTTCCTTTTCTTTCTCCTTTCCTTCCCTTTTTCCTTTTTCATTTCCTTTTTTCTTCTCTTTTCTTCTCTTTTTCCTGCGAAGCACAAAACCAAACTCAGGAAGGAGATGGTGCAAGCTCAGTTCTAATCTCTTAACACTGACTTTGCATGGGGAAAGTCTTCCAGCAGCCCAATTACCCCAGCCACTAATTAGCAGTGCACACCAGCTGAGGGTCTCTGGGCTGAGCCGTGCTTTCTGCATTAGTTATATGGCAGAAATCACATGTTGAGAGGTTTTGCATTGTCATTGCATGGCAGTCATACTGCTGGGAACCCAAACCGTGGTTTCTAGGGCTTCCTGTGGTCTCAAGACCCTCAGCTTTCATTGCTGGAGTTGGGAAGAAGATGCTGAAAAAGGTGAATAAACTCCTGTTCTCTGTGGTGGGAGGAAATTTCTCCCCATGTTCCTACATGTTCCTATTCCACTTCTTTTGCATGTAGCACACTGCCATTTAATCAATATGAAAATATAGTGTCTCTTCTTTATAATCTTTACCTGTCTTGTTTTTTCAATGAAGTTGAAGAGTGACACTGTTGGTGCTGTTTGGAAAGATACAGATGGAGAAAATCTTTACCTTATAATTAATTACAACTCAGGGCTTTGTGTTCATAGTTGCCTTCAAACTCCAGCCTGTTCTTTCTTTGCTAGGAATAAAGTACTATCCATTGAAATGAGCTTTTTAAAAAGTAAAGGTTAGGTAAATCTCAATAAATCCCACTTTATATATGAATTTGTTCAAAAGGTAAATGTAAGACGTAAATGTAGGACAGATAAATGAAAAACATAGGAGAGATTAAAACCTGATTTAAATAGGATAAATAAGTATACATGCATATTGGGTTTTGTTTCTAAAATGTCTATTTGTGACTTGCATTTTGCCTTGGCTTGCAACATCCATTCTTATACACATCCTTTATACAGCTGCTTTTGCTCATTTGTCGCTGTTATATTATTTGTATGACAAATCCGATTGAAAAGCCAAATGCAAGGCAATGACAGCAGAGTGTAAAAGTGCTGACTAATATTTTCCAAAATCAAATCCTTCCAACCTGGTTGAGGAGGCCACGTGGCTATTGTTTATATCCCCAAAGAAGTAACCCTCTTGCTATCTCCTTTCTCTAGCATTGTGTCAGTTCTGTCTTCTCATGGTGCACGAGTCTCAGTGCTGATGGTTAAAGCATGCTTTACATCGCAGAGGTTTAAGTTCTGGCTTAGTTCAGGGGATTTAAAACAGTGCAAGCAGCAGCAGCAGAATTTGGCCTCACTCCATAGTCTTTGCTCAAAATTAAAGTTCAACCAGATGATAATGAGATTTTATTCAGTATTAAACTCTCATCTTCCTCGTCTGGAAAAGCTTTTTGTAGTTCAAGCATACTTGCAGCTTCATCCACATCTACATCACATTGCTGTGTGTCACTGAGGTGAAAAGCGAGGATTAATCTGTTTAGATTGACAAATTGAGAAGTAATATGAGGATGTCAAAATCCCAAATCTTTCTAAGAGAATACAGGTGAGTAATGAGATTATCTACTGGGTTCTCATATTGATCAATTCTTAATGTTTCACTTGATTTGCCCTGGTATTTAAAGTCTCTTGTCTCTCTCTTCTTCAGGAGCACTTGTCTTACAGCACTTACTCATCTCCCTTTAGTACCCGCACAAAGTTTCTTCAGTGGAGATCTGCTTCTTCCATACCAGATTTATGGCCCACAACTCTCAATGTTATTGCATCCTTTCTTTCCTAAGTGCTACTGATGCTCAAATAACTTTGTTTACCAGCTAGTCATCTAATCATTGCTTTACATAATCCTATCTATATTAAGTAGATAGGAACAATTAACTTTGTTTTAAGTGTAGTTATTTGAAATACAGTAGTGGTAATATCTGCCAGAAGCAAATAAACATATTAGCAGGAAATGCTTAAATGATCTGGATAACCCTATGAGCCAGCCTAGCAGGTGGTAATATCCTGTTTTTAAATTACATTTCAGCAAGTGAACATAATAAATCCTCTTGTGTTATATATTTCGCTGGTAGCAACTTATACTCACATTATTCTATTTGACCTCATTACTGCTAATCATTATCACATTTTTAATAGCTGCCACAGTGAGTGAAACAGTTAATACAGTATTTCTTGCCGAAAGAGAGCCTGTCAGGTTATTGATGACAAATTAAAATTAATAAAGAAGATCTGTGTTGAATTTGAGGGAATGGAATAACTGTGAGCATCCAGATGATTGGAAAGGCCTCTGGGGTACTCTGTGAAGAGTAATGTTTTTGGTGTACGTGTATTGTCTTGAAAGGAACGCTAAAACTGCCAAATCTCTGCTTTTGCCTGGAAGACTTCCTGAAATAGGAGCTGTATTCTTTTGGCCCTCATCACATGTAATTTATCCCTGGGAGAGTTATTTCCCGCTCTGTACACCTCTGCTCGGTGCTGTAATAACAGCCAGTTGCTGGGGCTCCGTGCTTTTATTTACCTCGCTGAGGCTCTTTACAAGAACCATCACCAGCAGCTCTGGATGAGGCAGTAAATGAGTAAAAGTCCAATTCTGAATTCCTGCCCTGGCTTTTTTGCTGCAAAATTTAGCTTACTGCTATTTATTTAAAACTTTCTGGGGATGTGCAATCCTGCTTTCAGCAGTGGCAAAGCATCGCTACCCAGTGTCCAGGCATTCCCCATCACCGCAGAGCCACCAGTGGGTACCAGGCACTAACTAACTGCCTTTATGGAAAATTAATGCATTTACATATCCTCCCAACACTCCTACATGTTTAAAGAGAGGTGTTTATTAGAGGTGAGGGCTCTGTGGGGACAAGGCGGCTGCGCAGTGGGAGCCGTTCCCTGTAGGGAAGGGCAGTTCAAGGCCATCCGGAGGTCCTGAATTAATTGAACGTCGTGGTATTAGCTCAGTCCTTAGCAGACAGTAGTCCACACTGCAGAATCACCAGACATAATTTTGACTGTGCCCAGGAGGCATACCAGGGAGACTGAATTATCTCTTACCAAAAGAGAAAGTAGTCCTTTGAGGTCAACGGCGGAGGTCGTCGGTGGGTCAGCGCAGAGAAACGCCAACGTGAGATCTGCCCTAAAAAAGGAAGAAAATAATGGCCCAATTACCACACGTAAGCAAGTCATGCAGAATTGCTTCACACAAAAGGGGTTTTTCATTTTGGAATAGGGAAGGAGGCAGGAGCTGGTAACAGAAGCAGCTTTGCGGGGATGGATGTTTTGGAAAGGGAAATAGAAGGTGCCTCCGCTATTTGCTTGGGAGCCATTAAGCTGCAAAACTGCCATGTAGTGTTCAGCAGATTCGTCCGTGTTTTCTCAGAGTATGAAACAAAGCTCTGGTGGATCATACGCTCTTCTGGTCTGCAATATTAATATGCTTTGCGTACAGAAAGATGATGCCTTTGCTTTAAAAGCATCGTTGAAGTGAGAAGTGGCCAAAAATCAGGTTGTTTCTTTTAGGAGCTATTTAGAACTAACCCCGTTTGGAGGGGAAAAGAATTGGCATTATGGGCTTTTGAGTTGTAGGAAACTGGAGCAAATTCGAGAGCTATGAAATCTGTCTGAAGGTTCAACCACAGCAAACCCTTCCCCTGTCACCAGGCCAAGACACGTGCTCCACGTTGAGTCCCAATGCTCAGCAAACGGCCATGCAATTAAAAGACATCAGGTATCGAAAGCTCTGCCTGCACCTAGAAATGCACCTTTTCACACACCGAGAGCCTCAGCCTTGAAGGTAAAAAACTTGTGCAGTTTGTGTGGTTGACAAATACCACTCAAACTGCTCTGCCTGTGAAATTTGAACTAAAAATATAGGAAATGAGGAGTTAATTCAATTAAACGTTTTCCCACCCACGTTTTACCTTTCCTCTCCACTCAAGGGAATCATTCATGGAATGTATATCACCAGCAGACTTATTTTTACCATTATTTTTAACTTAATGAGTATACCTTACACATCAGAGAGAAAGCACAAAGGTTAAATTTTACATTAAGAGCACATTGCAACATGGTATGCAAATATTCCTATGCAAATCCAAAGCCACCGGAAGATAAATGTGTTATATTTTTAACCAGTTAACTATGACTGTGAAGTATGGTGTAAGATATTCAGTTGTTTCATTTTATATCTTTCTTGTAAATAATGCATAAAGTATGTAGATGTTGTCAAAATATGATGAAGCTATTAGCTTTATAGTTTTCATAGTTAAGAATGTGTTCAGCATGTAGCTCATAATAACTCATTTCTAAACGCAGGCACCATTATAAAATATTTCTTGTTCAAGTGAATGTTATCATGTGACATAATGATTTTGCTTAAAACCAAGTTAAATGAGGAGTAAAATTAAACAATATTGCATGAATTGTGTTTGACTAATTTTGTGTCACATTATATTAGCCAAGCTTTCAAAATATGTGTTAATGACAAATAGTGTAAGCCCCTAACATACTTTATGTGTCTGTAAAATCACCCTTAAGTCATTAGCTTTTAAAGGTTCATTTTGTTTGCAGTTTTTGTAGCCACTGGCTTTTTAGTGATTACTTTTGTCTATGAAACGAGACATGATTAAAAAAGAGATATTTTACATAAGTCTTTGGGACTTATTGCCATATTATGGGGGCATACCCTGTGCATTAAAACAATGTCTAATAATTGATGAGCTCTACAGTTTTGAGATAAACATAGCTAAGGGTGAATTTTAATGTTTATGTCATATTTACATAAGAGCCACACTGAGCTTTTAATCAACAGTTTGCTTCTTTTATATCTGAATTTGTCTCTTGCCTGCTACAACAATCTTTCATATTAAAGGCAATGGAAGTCCTACAGGTCTCCAGATTTAATTCAGACATGCCCACATTTGCTTTAATAAGGTATCTGCCTTCTTCTGGCATGCCGAAAGTGCTACCAGTTTGGCAGTGGGAACTTGTAGACTTCACATCATGCATGTAAAGGCTTCTTTGGACTTGCCGTCGCTGGGACAAAGCTATATATGAAGGGGTCATGGTGCTAGAACACAGCAGGGGAAAAGCTGCATCAGTTTCTTTTCTGGATGGGCAGTAGGGCTTATCCAAGCCTACACACACAGATGGACATCTCTAACCTCTATTTAGCCATTTTCTTGAAATTGGCTGTTATGTCTTACTTCATATAGAGAGGAAAGATGGGTGTCCATACAAGCTCCATGTCTCATCATGGTATTTCAGAGAGGTGTCTGCCCCATCACCAGTCACCCAAACACAGAAGGGTCTTTCTATGTGAGACCGGGGCCAGGCAGGTATAGTAACAGCTCTTTAGTCTTTCCTCAGACAGAAAAAAAAAGACTTTTTATGTGGTGATCTCTTCTTATATATATTAATAAAAGCTAAAAACCCCTCTTTCAATGGGCTAGGATAATGCTCAGTGATGCCAGATGGCTAGGTGGGAGGTAAGGGCATACTGAGGGAGGTAGGAAGTTGCAGGGAGAAGGCAATGTGATGTTTTTTAGTGTTTCAATGCTCAACTTCTTTGATAAAATCTTCATTCTGCCCACCCTACCCTTGTGCCTTAGAAAGCTACAGCTTTATCTCAAGAATTTTCCCTCTGGACACTTGTCAGAACAAAGAGTATGGACTTTGCATATCATTTATCCTCTTGTATATAAGGAGCTTGTCACATCTTAATGTTGAACCTCACCAGAGAGCAGACCTCTCGAGCACTCCGTGCTCTGCTTTGCATTTGGGTGGGAAAAGCAGATCTGCGGTGCTGTTCCAGCTCCTGCCTGCATCTCATCGCTGCTCTGCCCGCTCCTGCTGTGCAACACGTGCCATCAGCTCCACGGCATGGAATGGGGGCAATGACAACATGGGAGAGGTGCTGGGCAGGATGACAGCAGAGAGAAACCCCAGGGAAAGCTGGAATCTTTTGGAAATCACTTCTGAGGTGGCCAAATTCCTTTATTTGTTGCTTTTTTTGTTTATTTCAAACTTTTTTTGTTTATTTCAAACTCCCAATGTGCTTTTGTAGTACGTACGTGGAATGGGAATTGCTCATAAAGGCTTGACTTGGGTATCTCAGGAATGGTGTGGAACTGGTGCCACTTGTGTGCATCCTTCTTTAAAACAAACAAAATCCCACAAATTGCATTCTATAAATGCCCTGATATATTCTCAGGATTTGAACCCAAAGGTTTCAGAATAATAACTTGGCCTTCTTTTGCTGTGAAGGAAAGTTCATATTGTCATCGGGGGGAGGTATCCTGGCAATAGCTCACAGGAAGGGTCTGGCTCATGTGTTTGGGTTCTGGATGAGGAGGGAGGACAGCAGCTCATGCCGCTGAGCTTGGACCAGCTCCTGAGACTTTGCTAAGTTCTGGTCACTCATCCAGGGTCATGGCCCTACTCTACCATGCCAGTCGCCCAAGAGTTGGATGAAGAGGTGCCTCATGGAGTGTCCAAGAGCTGGGTGAAAAGGTGGGATGTTAGCTACTCGCTGCTGTTTGAGTTACTAAAAAATAAAGGTCACAAGGAAGCTCTTTTACAGTGGAAGGTGTTAAACAACCCTGGCATAGTGATAACTGAGAAAAGGTGATCCTCTCAGACATTAGGGCTGTCAAAACCCCCAGTTTAAGCTAGTCCTTTACTCATGGGGTAAAGAATTAAGCAGTGGGGTTGCTCTCTGGAGGTCTGGTTTCATTATCACCATTGAGTGATGCAAAGTATGTCACCTCCGATCTGTATCTCATTTTCCTTTTGAGAAAACAGATCTACAAGATGCCTTAAGTTTTGCTGTTTACACATCCTATGTGAAAATTAAAGGAGACTATTCTTGCCTTTAATTTTGGGGAGTATATTATCCATGTCAAATTTAGAATAGTCAAATATAAAAAAATATCGAAAATGAAGTTCAAATAATAAAACATAACCCTCCTTTATTCAAAAGATCAAGAAGTCCGATACCACAAACTCAAACAGAGCCTAGAAGAATTCTTGGGAGTATCAATCTGTAGTAGAGTTGGTGTCACTGTTTGTCAAGGATGAGAGCCAAATTCAACTGCTCTCCTGCACAGAAGGATGCCACCATTGCCAGGTGGAGATCAGGGTACTGGGCAGACAGAGAAGGCAGCTTTGGGGAGCAGCATCTGGTAGGTTGTGCCAGTGCCAGCAGGACTGGGAGAATAATCATCTGGATAAGGCAGGGGCCAGGCAATTTAGGTTCATTTATTCTCCCAGATCTTTTCTTTCCAGGTAAAACACATCCTTTTTTTGCAAGGGTACCCAGAAACCACTGAGATTCCTTCATTTTCCTCCTTTTCAAATTTCACTTGGAAGTTCAGCAGGCTTTCTGGCAACTTTCAGGAAAGAAAGATGGTCAAGGAAGATATTTGGAGATGGTTGGAGACGGTCTTGATCATATTAGCTAATACTCTGCTGACTCCTGATTAATACTCTGGATGCAATCTATCAAGTTGCAATGACGGCTCTGCCACACTGTTACACAAACTTGATTGAACTAATGATTTCCATAGCTATTTTTGGAAGATCAGTAGAAGAAAAACAAAGCAGGTGAAATGGATAGCTAGCAGTGGAGCTCTTCAAATATTTATTAAACAGTTAGCTAAGATTCAGGATGCCTTTAACATAGCCAGATTTGATACATTTAAGATGAATAATTGCTCTTCTGTAATATCGTCTCATTTATTTATTTATTTATTTGTTCTTTAAAATTCTATTACTACTTTCACTAAGACTTGAAGAAAGATTTTGAAAGTTTAGAGCAAACTCTGAATGATCATAGAATCATAGAATCGTTAGGGTTGGAAAGGACCTTAAGATCATCCAGTTCCAACCCCCCTGCCATGGGCAAGGACACCTCACACTAAACCATGGCACCCAAGGCCCTGTCCAACCTGGCCTTGAACACTGCCAGGGATGGAGCATTCACAACCTCCCTGGGCAACCCATTCCAGTGCCTCAGCACCCTCACAGGAAAGAATTTCCTCCTTAGATCCAATCTAAACTTTCCCTGTTTAAGTTTTAACCCGTTACCCCTTGTCCTGTCACTACAGTCCCTAATGAACAGTCCCTCCCCAGCATCCCTATAGGCCCCCTAAAATGTCATAAAATGTCAATCTGGAATATGAATTTATGAAGAAAGTTGCTGACAAACTTTGCTGTGCTAGGAACAGTATTTGGTGAGAAGAGAAGAGAAGAGAAGAGAAGAGAAGAGAAGAGAAGAGAAGAGAAGAGAAGAAAAAGAGAGGAGAAGAGGAGAAGAGAGAAGACGAGAAAAGAGGAAAGAAGAAAGCTCTTATTTGCTCCAAAGAGTCTGTTTCTATAAAAAGAAAAATGAGTATTTTATTTCCAGCCTGGACAATTGATATATTGTAACAAGAGAGAAAAAAATCATAAATGAATCAAGAAATAACTTTTTAAATTAAAATAAAATCTGTCTCTTTTTTAGAATGCAAGATTTACATCTGAAGGAAAATATTTAATGCTTTAAATTCAACAGTGTTCCCCAGACCCTCTAGTACAGCCCAGTGTATGCTTAGAAAGAGCTACTTCATCTATTTAATTAAGAGAAACTACTATCAAAGCAGATTTCGCATTTAAAATTCGTGTTTAAACTTCTCACAGATTAAGTGAGCTTAAACAGTTGCTATTCCTGACTTTAACAGCATTATAAAATACATTAGAGATTGAGAGGATAAAATTCTGCCATGTTAGGTTATAACCTAACTGCTATTTGCAGTTGTAAGGACTACTAATGGCGCAGGGACAAGATTTATTATAGTAAAGACATCCTGCTTAACATTACCCTTGTCATTCCATTAATAATGACTGCTTATGAGCCATCTCGTTGGCATCTTTGTTGTCCTGAAAACTTAAAACTCACAGCACAATTCTTTACGATGTGCTACATTGCCCCCTCTGGGTATTCCTGACCATTATCCCATTTGGTTATATTCAAAACTGCTGCCTCCTGAGAGAGCATTAGGGCCGACCTTTAACCCTGCAATATTCTTGGTTCAAATGGCGTAATAACATGTAGTGAATATTTACAAGCATACTTATACTATAATAGAGTACTGCTGTGAACATTAGCACATATTTTCTGCTCAATCAGGCTTTGATGTAGAGCTTGGCTTGTACCCTGGAGAAAATGCAGTCCCCAATAAGCTGTGCTAGTGAAACACCCTTGAACCTAAACAGCTCACGCAACGCAAACTGCTGCCATGCAGATGAGCAGGCAAACACATACATGTGCCACGCTGCGGTCCCAGCAGCGTGCTGCCCTGCTGCACAGTGTCTGTGTGAGCCTCCTCCATGAGGAGGGTGAACGGGAAGGCTCAGAACATCACACACTACATGGGATAGAATAGAATCATAGAATCATAGAATAGTAGGGTTGGAAAGGACCTTAAGATCATCCAGTTCCAACCCCCCTGCCATGGGCAGGGACACCTCACACTAAACCATGTCACCCAAGGCCTCGTCCAACCTGGCCCTGAACACTGCCAGGGATGGAGCATTCACAGCCTCCCTGGGCAACCCATTCCAGTGCCTCACCACCCTCACAGGAAAGAATTTCCTCCTTATATCAAATCTAAACTTCCCCTGTTTAAGTTTTAACCCGTTAACCCTTGTCCTATCACTACAGTCTCTAATGAAGAGTCCCTCCCCAGCATCCCTGGTGGTGTAGGTACGCAGATGAAGAAAAGGTGATCTTATCCACGACATGAAAATTAACAGCAATAAGCCATAATGACAACAGGTCATCTCTTACCCTTTCTGATCGGCTTTATGAGAGGCTGTGGGGGCAACTGTGCATCACACCACTAACTGTCTGCTTCTTTCTCCATCCAGTGACATGCCTGCATGGCTCTGCCTTTCCTTGCCATCATCCCAGGCACCTGCATTTCCTGAGATCAGAGGATCATAGAATTGACCAGGTTTGAAAAGACCTATGAAATCATCCAGTCCAACTGCTCTCCAGCACTACCAAGGCCACCACTAACCCATGGCACTGAGGACCTCATCTCCACGCTGTGTGAACCCTTGCAGGGAGGGTGACTGCAGCCCTGCCCTGGGCAGCCTGTTCCAATGCCTGAGCACCCTTTGGGGAAGGAATTGTTCCTCAGCTCCATCTAAACCTGCCCTGGTGCAGCTTGAGGCCGTTTCCTCTTGTCCCATCCCTTGTTCTTTGGGAGCAGAGAGGTACCCCCGGAGCCTTCTCTCCTCTGAAGAGATATGTTAAAGAGCCCTGCAGGCAGCCATAGGATCTGTGCTTGCTTCCAGAGTGTTCCCTTGACTAACCTCTTGCTGCATGTCCTGCTCTGGCAGTGTGGGCTGTGCCAGGATGGGATGCTTCATGGGACTTGCTCTGCTCTTGACCCAACCCTTTTGGTCCCCTCTTCCCCTCTGCCCACCCTCCAAACTGACAGAGCTTAAAACCTTATGGAAACCAATGGCAAATAATTTCATGAGTATCATGGGAATTATGGCTGTACATCCCTGGCAGTGCTCAAGGCCAGGTTGGACACAGGGGCTTGGAGCAAGCTGCTCTAGTGGAAGGGGTCCCTGCCCATGGCAGGGGTTGGAGCTGGAGGAGCTTTGAGGTCCCTTCCAACACAAACTGTACTGTGATTCTATGATGATTCTATGATGAATTGCACCTCAGGGATCTTTTAGGTTTATAGGTGAACATCCCCAGTCTTCTTAATGAGGGAGAGTTTTGGCTTCCACATGGCTTTGTGTGCTGTTGTCCTCCATCTACAAGTAGCACCCTTCCCTACCCCACTCTTACTCTGATGACTGTGGAGCCATCCTCTCCAGCTCAGCTGCACTTTCCAGCCAACCCAAAGTATCCCTGAAGTCATCTTCCCCACTACTTCTCCTTTACCTGCTCTGTCCTGCCCCCCATCACCATCAGCACACCCCTTCCTTTTATCATCCCTTCCTGAATAGAAATGGTGTTGTGTTCACAGGTACTTGCTGCCTCAGACATTTCCAAGGTGATGTGCATCACTTTGGCATGACACACAGATGAAATGTAGGGCACAGAAAAGGCCTATCTCAGCCATGTTAATGGCTTTAATATTCATTTGGGTGTAGTTTTACTGTTTGTTGCCCTTGATCACTGTTTCCTCTTTCCTTCAGGACAAAGTTATTGTGCCTTTTTTTTGTTATTAACTCCACCTTTGCTGTGCTTTGCTCTCTGTGGCCTCTTTTTGTAAAGTGCCCAGTAAAAAAGCAGAGGATTTGGTTAATCCTGAACCTAAACCTGCTTGTGCAAGTTTTCTGATTTTCAGGCCTTGGAGGAGAAAGGGTCACTTCTTGGTTGTGTTGGTTTATGAGTGTGCAGTTAATCTGCTTAGATAAGAGACCAGCACAGAGGTAATGTGAGCTTTTGAAAGAAGAGTCTCTTGTGGCTATGAAAAAACTTTGACTTGGCAATATCTGTCTGTCTTCAGCCAAAGATAGAATATACCTTCCTTATTTTCCTGGTGTAACTTATAAACCTGTTACAGTTTTTGCATTAAAATCTTCCTATACAAAGGAGATGTCCATTTTTGATATTTTATTCATAAGATCCCTCAAGGTGTCATTGAAATTCTTGCAGTCTTTCATCAGCATGATCCACTCTTGGAGAGTACACCTGCACAGGAGATGAAATGGTTGTCCTCAGAGAATAATGGCAGCCATCCTGATATTAATTTGGTTCCAAGTAATTATCAAATTCATATCTTCCAGTTTGCTGGGGAGCTTTTTCTTCCTCTTTTATTTCTTTTTCTATATAGAGTTAGCAGGGCTTCTTAGTGCTGCTCCAGACCCTCCGTGCAGACTGGTCCTCTTCACTGGGACTTCAGATTGGCACCTGTAACCATCACAGACTGCTGTACGGCTGCCTGTCTTGTCCTGAAATTATTACTGTATGGTATGTGAACATCAGTAATGTGTCACCCAGAAATTTGTATCTGATATGTCCAGTTAATGATGCCCTAAGAAAAAAAAAGCCTTATACCTATTGTGTGCTGGTGTTGCTGTACCGATTACACCCTGTGTACAGAATCAGGTGCAGGTCTGCACTGTCTTTTCTCCAGACCATTTAGATACTTTTCCTAAAATAATATTGAAAAGTACAGTTGGATATGCCCACAAATCCAGCTTGCAACGTGAACAGCATCAAGAGGCATCTCTGCTGGAGACAAATCCCTCTAGACCAGGTTGCTCCAAGTCCCCCCGTTTGAACAGTTGAAGACATCCCAAAATCCAATGAAAGCCCTGGAGCCTAAGGCCTGAAGGGCACCAGGAGTGCAAACTGAATGGCTAGCCCAGGAGTGTTGGTGCCTGAGTTAGCCCATCATCTTGTGCACCTATGCAAGACATTTGTTTGAACATCTCTGCCTGTCATGATCAAGACAGAAGAGCTGTGTCTCTGCTTGGGCACACACAGTTTAAGCAAATGTTATTGGAAAATAAGATTTTAATAAATATTATTATCTGGGGGGGAGGGGAAACTTGCCTATGGGTGATGCTGCAGGATGCGGGTTCGGGCAGAGGGGGAACCCAGCTGCTTTCTTTCCATTATTAGGGGTTTCTCTTTTTTTTCCCCTGGCTCTTGCCAAGCAATTTGGATTTTGAAGGAAGCCTGCAAGAAATTTTGTGTTTTCTTCAATTCTCTCAGTTTATTTCTGTTCACATAGCTCTCCTTTCCCCCCCCATTGGCAGTAAATCCTTAGGCTGAGCCATCCATTTATTACCAGCTGGCAGTTGTTCAGTCTTCCAGTCTACAGTGATCTGTTTTTAGCTGCCAATAGTGCAGCATTAACAAATCTGTTCTGATACTTATCTGTGGCAGTGTCTTTTGTTAAACGAAGCATACAAAGTTTAGGATGTACTGTATTGGGATTTTTATTGCATCAGGTAGGGCACTTAAAACTTCCCTCCAATATTTTTCCAACATGGGATAACATCTCCAGCACTCTATGCATTCTATGATGCAGTTGTCTCCTATACGGCATGGTTTAGTGTGAGGTGTCCCTGCCCATGGCAGGGGGGCTGGAACTGGATGATCTTAAGGTCCTTTCCAACCCTAACTCTTCTATGGTTCTGTGATTCTATATATTTTTCAGGTGCTGCTTCCTGAAAAAAAAAGAGGTTTTGATGGGAATACTCTGCTTTTTTCCTGATCATTTCATATAAAAATCTCAATATCACAGAAAACAGTGAATAACTCACTGATCTGAATTTTCCCCATTTTTCTTGTGTGTAATTATCTGCACTTCTCCTGGGAACGTGTTTTGCACCCCTGGAGATCCCACCACCTTGGGCTGTCAGCATGTACACGTGCACTGGCACGCTTGCCACAGCAAAAAGAAAAGGCCCCACTTATTCACTTATTTATCTTTTCATTTATTTATTCATCTATTTATTTATTTATCTTTTCATTTATTTATTTATCTAGTCATTTATTTATTTATCTAGTCATTTATTTATCCATTTGTTTTTAGCGGCTGGGGAATGTTGTGGGTTATAAATTGCATTACCATAAGGAAGCGCTCACTTGATAATTGTGTTTTACACTCTTTTTTTTGTTGCAGGCTGTTGGTGGCTTTAATTAACCACCCTGCAGATGGATTGGACAAAAGGTTCCTTTCACCACACACCTACATCTTTTTCAGTCATCGTATACTTAAATTGCAAATTCTCATGAACTGTAACCCAGTGTCTTATGGCTCTTGATTCTACATTTCCCTATAGATCTTCTATCTTCAGTCATGTCAGAGCTGGAGGATGTGACTGTTAGTAAAAGGTAGAGCTGTGTTAAACTGCAGAAACCCCCCTCAATTCAAATGATGTTAAGGGTCTGATTTAACCCCTACATTCAAATCATAGAATCAGAATCATAGAATGGAAGGGACCTTACGATCATCTAGTTCCAACCCCCCTGCCATGGGCAAGGACATCTCCCACTACAGCTTAAGGGTTTGATTTAATCCCTAGATACAACTGATGTTAAGGGTCTGATTTAACCCCTGCATTCAAAAGTCATGACGGGTCTGATTTAATACCACCAAGACAGAAGACTGAGGAATATGAACCCCTGTAGATGCTGCAGTCCTACCTGCACAGATGCCACATCCCACATTTGATCCAGTGCACAGGACTGGCATACACACCTTGTGGCAAAGTGGTGCAGGTTAGGAATCACTAGTAATCTGTGTGTAATGCAAAGAGTTTGCAAAGGTGCTTGTCAGGAGTTACCACTGGGATCCCTCAGCCTGACACACCAAGGTTTATCAAACAACCAGTACCTCATTCTCCTCCTTTCCCCCACGACTGTTCCTGCAGAAATCCGCCCAAATTCAAATTACTGACAAAAAGGCCAATTTTCAAGTCCTCCTTTCCACTCTGGAAAGTTTTTCATTGAACATCTTCAGCATCCTCCTGGTCCAGAGGTGGCTGATGCCATGCTGCGGCAGATGCAGCCCAGCGGCTTCATTCCACATGCCCATTGCTCCTTCCTGGCAATGAGGAGCCAGCCTGGTTGGAAACTTCATGATCAGTGCAAGAGGCAAAACCTCCAATAAATTTAGCCTGTCAAAGGCATTGTCCAAAAGAGAGGTTTTTCAGTCTTAGATGAGGTTTGGCAAACTTATAAGCATGGGAACAGGGCTGTAGATGAGGGACTTGAAGTCATTGTGAACATTGGTCTGTAATGTACCATGGCTCTACATGAGTGATGTTAATTTCAGAAACAGGCTTTGATGCCCGGTGCTTTATAGTTGGTGGAATGACTTCTAACAAACTTGAGTAAGTTTGCTATCAGGCCTGCAACGACAAAACCCACAATGAATGTGTTTTCTTGCTAAACTTAAACTAAATTAAAGTTAAAATTGCCTTCTTTGTGACACGTCAGCACTTTCTTCCTCCTCTTTTTTTTCCTCATTTATTTTGACATGGCCATAAAAAAATACATTTTCTCAAAATCCTGAGTTTACAAACATGGCAAGCACAAGCCTCAAATGGTTTCACTGGAGGGTGGGTTTCACTGAAGTTACTGCATGGGCACCTTTCCCTCTTGAGGCTTTTCCTCTTGCTGATTGTACTAATCTTTGTGTGAGGTTGTTGCTATGGCACAGACCTTTCTGAGGATTTAATGACCTGTATTACTTCGCATTAAGGAGTTTTACTAATCTGCTTAAAATTGCTTTTAAAATTTGTTGGAGCAAGGGGCTGAGTTTAGTGCTCTGTTCCCATAGGTGATATTTTTCTAGGATTCACAGGGTCGCACTGATGTAGCAGTATTTCTTCTTTATCTTGGGAACATCATGGCTAATGATAGTTTGCTGAATATACCGAGTTTTAAAACTTATCCAAAGGCTACTGTCTGCAATCCCTGGAGGGCAGGGATGAGCAGGGATCCTGGTTCAGTAAAGGTGTGGGATGCACTGGTGCCACTGCACAACCCCAGTAGCAGGTTAGTTCCTCCAAATCTGAGATTTTGGGGTTCTGTCCATACCTTTGGCTCAGGGCATGGCTGCTGGGCATCAGTAAATGGGGTTGCTTTGCCCTTTGGAATGAGAGATGGGATCAGGTCCTTTCATCTCTAATGGATTCAGGCTTAGTTAAGATTTTTTTCTTCTGTTTTTTTCTTCTTTTTCTCCCTGATGCCTTTTTTTCTTCAGAAATGTAACTGTTTATAATCAGTTTAATGCAGATGAAACCATTACTTCTTCACTCTTCAGAAACTCTTTGTGCTTCTTAATTAAAGCCTTTGTCTGAACACAAAATAATTAATACATAAAATGAAGCACAGGGAAAGAATCGACTGTGAAACTAGTCACTCAGTTGTAGATTTAAACAATATTTAATCATTAGAGTAACACAGTGCTTGCACTTTTGGAAAGAAAACAAGCCTTATACTTCATGTTTATTTAACACTTTGACTAGTTCATTCTTGGAGGTATGAAATGAGGCTTATAGAGTGCCAGAGCAGTAAATCATATGTTCTGAAAATTACTGGGTCTTAAACAGTAGTGTCATTTTAAACCTAAACAGTTCCTTGGTGCACCAGCATATAAAACTGACCTCTTATAACAACATCTACTGTTTACACTGAAAGGCAAGTAAAGGAAATAAAAACAAGGCATAAAATGTGGACTAGTAAGGATGTCATTTACTTGTGTTTCTGCCTCTATTCTGGATACTGATGGGTATGATAACTTTCCTAATGCATTAAAGACAGTAGATGCAAAAAATTGCCATATATATATTCATATGTATGCATAGACTGACTGTGTATAGACAAAAACTCATGCAGCAACTGACACCCAAGCACTTTCCATGGGTATTTGCACAGATTTTAAACAGATTTGTCTTGGCAATGTGCTTACTCACTTTATAATAACTTTTCTTTTGTTGTTATATCAGTGTTCTAATGAAAGAGTTTATTGTCAAGAATATTTGTTAAGAAAAAAATTGATTACAAAGCAAATATTCAGGTTCTTTTGTGGAGAGTGAATGCTGAACGTTTGAATTTGTAGGTGTGATCAGCTTACTCTCTGCTTACAAGCACAAAGGCACCGGTTCACGATAGGCTGCATGTAGGTTTTCATAACCCGCTAAATACTTGGCTTCTGAGTGCGGAATAACCACAGAGTTTGGCTGAAAAGCAATCAAAATTGTTCATTGACATGATTTACCAAGTCACACTGCAGAGCGGAGCAGGCAGGCAAGGTTTTGTGTAGTGTGGAGGTGAATATTTGCAGTGAAAACCCTGAAACATTGGTCGTCTCTGTGGTTTGGTGATACAACACATTTAAAATCGTTTCTCCGAGTCTGGCCCACTTGAGGACTGATACAGGTTTATTACCCAGTCTCAGAGGAGTTTGCAATGTTGTTCATTCCCCTAATTGGATAAATGCTGGCTTATGGAGGTAAAAAAGCAAAAGCATCTTCCCAGCTGCCAGCCAGCCCTCGCCTTGCTCATGGACCATGCTGCTATGAATGCTCCTCTGGCCAGTCCACCTTGTGGCTCCTGATGGGTGCTGCTGGGCAGAAATGCTCCTCTGCTTCTCCTCTAAACACATGTATAGAATCACAGAATAGTTAGGGTCAGAAAGGACCTTAAGATCATCCAGTTCCAACCCCCCTGCCATGGGCAGGGACACCTCACACTAAACCATGGCACCCAAGGCTTCATCCAGCCTGACCTTGAACACTGCCAGGGATGGAGCATTCACAACCTCCCTGGGCAACCCATTCCAGTGCCTCACCAGTAAGAGCTGTTCTTCATTTTGTGGGGTTTTGGTTCAGTGGTTATTTAGGCTCTTTTTAAGGGGAGAATACATTTCTAAACTCTTGGGACATATATTATGTTGGTCATATGCGAAGTTAATATTGGATGATATTGATATTGTTTCGTGTGATACTTCTTTGGTAAAAATCATATTAAAGGATACAAACTACCAAACTGAGAATCTCAGGGGCTGGTGACCAATGGTGAAATCTTTGCTGAGTGGGGACTTCTGAAGTAAAGAAATCCTCCCTCAAGAACATTTAATGATGTTCATTTCCATGTTAACATCACATTTGTCTTCAGTGCTTCTGCAAGCACATAAAGAAGGTAATGAAGTGATGGGCTTAAATTTGGAGAGCACCTGGAATGTGCTTTTTATTAGTTTAGATCCTGAATGAATGGAATATGGAAACTAATATTTTAGAAACTTGATTCTTCAATTAAGTGTATCAGTTGTGTTTGTGAACTGTCAAGAACTTGCATTATTAATGAACACACAAGGCTAATATTAGTTTATTTGTCATTTGGAATATGACTTTTGAGTTAATCATGCTGCATTCAATTTTGATTAATGCATGAAATTCATGCAGGCTTTGTTAAACAAATATTTATTATGTGTGATGTATTATAAAGTAAAAAAGCATTTTATCTCAATCACGGGTCCTATATACAAATGTCTTCCCATATGTTGAAAACTTTAACATTCAAGCAAACACCCTCTTGTTTATGAGGAAATTGAATAAATCATGAGAGTCCCCTGTGTGATTTATCTTCTTAAATTCAGATATAATCCCCCTTGCATAAAGGTGGTTGCAGTTTGTAAGGTCCTGCTAAGTGGTCTGCACACACCATATGGCTTTTCACATGCAGGCTGGTTTGTGGGATAGCTGCTAGAATTCATCTCCTTGCTTCTACTTTTACTCATTTTGGAGAATAGGGCTGCTGTTCAGTGACAGACATGTTGCAGAACTGGAATTAGGGTTTAAATTGTCAACTGAAAAAGGTATAAAGTGTTTCTTACCTGTGACTTCCTCTGTAGTCAGTGCCAGCAGTCTCAGCTGTCCATGACGAGGGATGTACTGATGTGGACTCCAGCCCCCTCTCACTTCAGTCAGGCCACGCAGGCACGCTTTAATATGCAACACCATTTGTGTTATGGCCAAATGATTTAAAATAACAAAGTATTTCATCAACCTGGTAATCCTAAAATACTGTTTTGTGAGGCCTTATGTTAGTCATTGTTCGTATGTGTGAGATTCAGGCTAGTCATCGCAAAGGCAAGGTCTTGAAGCAGGTCTTTGCCAACAGATCCTATTTGAATGGAAGGAGTAACTCTGATGTGAATAAAAAAAAGCTTATGTGCCATTAGATTTTTATGAAACACAGTATTGTCAGTCACACATCTTTAAAAATGAGGGGTGAAATCTGTTATTATTAAGAATAGTAAATACTCTTAATCTGGTTCTTGGGTCTGAAAAGAGTTAGGGACTTGATTTAAAGCTCAGGAAAAGCTGAGAGACAGACATAGCAACTTGGTTTAAGTAGTTTGGGGCTTTAAAAAACTCCCTGAGTCACAAGACCATAGGTATAAATCCTATGGATTACAATGTATTTAATGAGTTTCTCTTGAATGCCAATTCAATGCTTGAATACCAGTTTTGCCGAGTTTGTGTTGGGCAATAGGCCACATCTTAAAAATAGGAGGATTTAAGATTGTTTCATTTATAGGTGTGATATATATTTTTATTTAAAAATATGTAATTATAAGTTTAGAATATATAATTTATGTGCAATTTTTTCTAATTTAAATGATGCTCAGGCTCTCCCTCTATATAGACAAAGCAGGGTCTTGCTTCTGAAAGGCCTGAGATTCAATGATTTTTATTCTTTATTAATCCTGGCTGTGAAATATTTTATTATTAAAGCCTAATTTTTTTTTGATAAATGATCTGTCAACAATACATGAATTTAACTTCTTTTCTTTTGGTTTGGTCAGTGAAATAAATACTTAGTTAGGCAGCACGTAAGTTAGCAAGGGCTCGGGTGTACTTCAGTATTCATTCAATTCAAACATGTCTGCTTTAACTAGTTTCAGTGTAGCTGTTACAATTTTCATCCATAATATATGATCAGTTTGTAAGAATTTCCTCTACATGTGAGAAACGTATTTAATGCTAACATTCTCAAATTGGAGTTAGTTATAAATAATGCACTAATAGATGTGAAAGAGCGTAAATGATTCCTTTGTGTTGTACCTGTGAGGTTGTTAGTGCTTCTTTAAAAAGCAAACAAAACCTCTTTTGCATGATATTTATTCCCATCTCTTCCATCAAAGGGGTTACAGTCTTTGTACCTTTTTATGTAAATTAAAAATCTTTAGCCAGTTCTGTGTCAAAAATAAATAGTTGAATGAGCTTGCAGACAACATTTATTTTGTATGTACATTAATGGGCACTTCCATTTTTTCCTGCAGGCTAGAATCCACTTTGAAATTCATGTTTGATAAATTCCCTGGCTTTCCGAGTAATTTAGCTGTCTATAGGGCTGTTGATCCTTTGAGTGTATTGCTGAACCATTGGGACTTGTGCACCACATCTGCATATCCAAGTTCAAATATATACTCAGGATGATTGGTTTAAACTTTAAGTTGTTGATCTTATTCCTGATAGATTTGTTAGATTGTCTCCCATTTCATTTCTAAAATCTGTTCCTAATCCATAAATACCCCTTCTTAAATATGTCTCCAATAAATTCACTGATTGAGTTAGTCATTTTGTAAGCACAGAGCTAAATTAATATTCAGCATAGCCTAATAATCTTAAGACACAATGCTGCCTGATATTGTGTATATGAATGGGAATTTGAGCACAGCACTTACAGATCAGACTGAGTTGAGGTGCTACTTCCTAAAGTAGAAGATTCCCTTTAAAAATGATTTTATACCTTCTGAGCATTTAAAAGGTATGTGGACAAGCATTCAATATATCAGTCTTCCTCAGCTTTTCCAAGACTTAGGTTAGTTTAGCTTTGCTTTTTCTCTCTTTTTCTAGGGAGCTGATGGGTTTTATTTCCCATTCTAACATTCATCACGAGAGGACGATGCAGCAGATGTAACAACAAAATTTACAGCACTTTGAGAGCTACAGCAAAAAACTGCCATCTGCAAATTCTAGCCAGACTTATTTCAAATATAAACTGTCCTGAACTGCTGTGCAATACCCTGTAGACCACAGGCACTCCTTTCCTGCCATATGTCCCCCTTCTGCTCTCGGTAGCATGGGTATTCGGACCAGGTATGATGCACGCCAACAATGGGCGAAAGGCTGGCATGCAACAAAGGGAAGCAAAGACATCAGCCAGAGTTGTGTAAACATGGGCTATTGCTTCCAGCCTTCACCTCTTCCCACTGAGCTTATTTTGAATGCTGTGGGCCCCCTTCGTGTAAAGAAAGGGGGAGTCTGAAAGATGTCCAGTGAATATAAATGAATTCAAAAATCCTTTTGACCATAGCAGCACTCATTCTGCGGTGAAGCCACTTGTCTGGTTTTCTGTTAGCAGGTACGATGTGATCTGAAGTGTTCTGCAATGTGAAAGAATCATGCAAATAATTCAAATAATACAAATAAATCAAATTTTGAAACATTAATTATGTTGCTATAATATTTAGAGGATCCACATTTATTTTCGTTGTTCCATTTATTAACTTCCTTAACTTGAGATCAGAGAGGAGTGCATTGTTTTGCTAGAGGGATGTGGTAAGGTATCAGGGTGTGTGTAATAACCTTTTCTGACACTGCATGAATTGCAGTTACCCTTCCCTTCTTCTTCGTTTCTATTCCTTATAAGAAGATTATTCTAATAAGGTACCTTGTGTGGTCTTTCAAGGTAAATTCCAATAAGTTCCTTGTCTTAATTAATAAACCTGATCTGACTAGCAGTACCAAGAGTCAAATTTAAAGTCTCTCGGGCCTTTTTGTGGTTGAGAGGAATAGAGAGGCAGTGGGGAGGATTTTCTTCCTTGTGTGGGTTTGGAGGTTTGTTGTTGTTTTGTTTTAATATTATGTGTAAACTTATCTCTGGTTTGAAATTCTTAGCCAGGGTTTAAAGAACTGAATTGATTAGCATCAAAAGGATTACGGAAATACATTGTCTAGTTTTGAAACAAGCGGAGATCTCTGTACATATATCTCTGCCTTGTCTCATGGAGGTTAGTGCTTATACCTTAAAAGTCTTCTGTATTGCGCTGCATCTGCTTTTGGTAGGGGAGAAAAACATGTGCAAGTGACACAGAAGAGGGAGAGGGAGTCCTCAGCTCTGGAATTAAATATCTCATTTTACATAAAATCAGTTTGCTCAGAAGCAGCACCACAGTGCCATGGTATTTAACATGATTTACTACTTTCCTTGCTTAAATTAACAAATTGGACCATATTTCATGGAGGTAATTAAGCACATCTATAGCCTTAATAATGTGACTTTCTCACAGGTGCAGTAGTGCTAAGGTCCATCAGCCCAACTTTGTCTTCAAAACTGAGCACATCCAAAGCACTTCACTAAAGCAAGTCCTTGCCATATCTATCTCCTATTTTGAGCTGCTCAGTTTTGTCTTAACAGTGTCAGTATGTGTCTTGATTTGGAATGATTAGTGGAGTTTATGCCAAAAGTGGCTTTAGATCGGTGATCAAGCCATTGGTCTATTTTTGTCAGTAAAATGTGGATCCTGACTATGAAAAATAGCAGACCCAAGTTTCAAGATCCTTCTGTTCCAAGTCAGTGCTTGGGAATTCATGTGATATGTTTCCAGGGCTTTGTCCTGATGTTTTCTTCTCCCTTCTCTGCTGCACTTAATCTCCTGAAATATTGGACTACATGGCTGCTGTGATTTCTTGGTAAGGAATCTTGGTAGCAGATCTTCATGCAGCTGTGGAGTCCTCTTTGATTGGATAGAGAAAATTGCCCTGATTTTTACATACCAGAAGCCTCCTGGGTTCTACTGGGATCACTTTAATTCAGTCTGAGCGGTACCTGTACTACTTCTGGCCTCTCCCCACCCCAGAGAGCAATTCTGAGCACTTTCCTTACATTTCAGACATATTTCTATTGTTCCCCTTTTCCTGCTCATTCTGAACTTCTTCCTCTGGGACTTCAGCTCTTTTTTTGGGGGCATTTCTAAGAGATTCTTCTGTCTCTTTCCATTGCCCTACCACCTCCCAGTTTTCCTGCACCTCTGTTTCATATGTGCTGCCCTGTGAAGCTTTCTGCTCCCACCAGCCCTTTGTTCCTCCCCAGCTTTTGTGTCCATTGCTTTTGCTCTCATCCCTCCTTTCCCCTTCTCTCCCTCCCTCTTGTGCTGTCGTGGCCTGCCCAGGTTTGCTGTAGTCAATTTTTGTTTCATCTTGTAGTCGGTATTACATAAATAGTGGAAGTTTGTCCTTGCCTTGGGTGATTGATGGGGAGGTATATTTGTACATATCGATTGAGATAAAAAATTAGTAGTTTGCAATAGGAAAGGCAAATTAGTCATCAGAAGGAAGGTGCTTGGAGTATTTTAAGAGTTCCTTGATTAATTCTCATGCTGTGAGTTCCTCTGACAGTAAGTTTTATGTCCTGAGATGTGGGAGGATGAGGCAGTAGTATTGGGTTATTGCAAATTTTACTTTTACTCCTTGCTGATTTATTTTACTGGCTCACACCACGATTAGACACAGAGGGCTAAAAATGACTTCATTCTGGGGTGACAACTGCACTTTTCTGTGCTGCAATTAGGAGCCAGGAAGGAGCGTGGAGGTTTTAGCTGCAAAATTACTTTCCTTTTGCATGAAAATTAATATTTAAAAGCTAGAGCGTACAAAATCAAAAATAGCCTTTATCCATGGTGACAAGTTCATCAGATGGATGTTACCTCTAAAGAAGGAAAGAACTAATTCTGTGATGTACTGATTAGTCTGAGAAGTAATTTTTTTCTCTGCTTACTGGACAATTTTCTTGCTAATCACCTCATTGAAAGTAGTTTTTAATAAGCATCATAGGAAGCTGAGAGCTCTTCCTAAAATACTTTCCACTTTTCCAAGGATTTTGTGGCATGTTTTTTTTAGTTTTCCTTTATTGCAAACTATAATAGAATTCTTCCCAATAAAAAATGACTTATATTTGGCACTTTTAATTTGTCCAAGAATAATTTAGATAGAAATTCCAATTACTTCGGAAGGAACACATTTGCTACTGTACTCTTTCGGCTTGTTTAAAAAGAACTCTTTGATAATTTGCATCTTTTCTCATGAAAGGCAATTTTACTTAACTTGAATCCAGAAGGAAAAAAAAGATGCAGAGAGGTTTCAGTTTTTAAACTGATAACAAAGCACTGTATTTGTGCTGTTACATTCCAGCACAAAGAGGCTGCAAAATAACCTTTTTTAGTTAATGGTAGAAAAAAGATTTAATTGCTCTGAAACACTTATTGTATGTATTATCTTTTTGATTAGAAGACGGTTGTAAATGACTTATTCAATGCAATTGCAAACTCTGGTATGGAAACCAAAAGTAAATTATATGCCTTTGCAGTCAGAGGAATGGTATGTTTGAACATTTAATTGTTGGAGTTCTCTGAAATTAGCAGAGGTGCAATGTGTAGGAATTAGACTTTTCTTGGCTGTTTGAGTGTCAGTGCCCATAAAACCTGAATTAGGACAACACATTATTAGCAATAACATCATAAACCATCCCAGAACTTCTGCAGTTTCCTTATTGTCTGCTAGAAAGGTGATCTAGTGTTTCTCATCTGCTAGACTGAAGTCTGGTGTTGTTGAGTAGATAAGGCCATAGGGTGTCTCTGCCACCCAGTCCCCAGCTCATGACTTTTCTGTGCCTTACACTAAGCTGGAGCTCTGACAGTTACGACTTTCTGCATTCTAAAGGCTCTTCCCAGTATTTGCGTTGTGAAAATGGCCACAATGAATTAGACATAGGAGATCATTGCTTCATGGTTTGGATGCAGCTGGGTATTATAATCGTGGTAATTTGCAGAAGTTGAAGGAATGTTAATGTTGGTATGAGAAAGAAGGAAAAAGTAAGAGTGAATGGGCCAACAGATTACATGAATGGGAGAAAGTGAAGTCCTGGACACCCTTCATTTGTTCAGGCATGGTGCTGATCAGCTCCAGGCTGTGGAAGTGCTGGGGGCTCTCTCGAGAGGTGAGCATCCTCTGCACGTGTCTGATCTCTGCCACCAGCCAGCTTTTGTCACTTTGCTCCCCGATTCATGCCACTTTCCTCATGTAAGAGTACTGTGCAGACACTGACTTCAGACAGGGCTGCTCGATCGAGATGTGAAGCAAGGGTCATGCACTATGTAGTGCACTGCTGTGGTAGTTGTGTGTCATGCAAAGTTACCACTCAGAAAACAGAAGGTGAATGAATCAAGGCAGAAAAGAAAGCAGAATGAGCTTATAAAACCCCCAGACACATATGCAATTGCACATACAAAGACTTTGCATGGTTTTGGGCTGAATTTCCATGCGGCTTTGCTGCAGCTGCATATATTCACCAGTTTCTTCTTAAACTGAGGAAGAGGATATCTGAGGTGCCTTGGCTGTGCACCTACTCAGACTGCACCTCTGCCCAACAGCCAGTGACACGGGCTTGTAGCCAGAGAGACTGGAAACATCACCTTCCTCTTTAGCAGTACTGAGTATGAGTTATAGCTGTTCAGACTAACATACTCGATTACTCTTTTAAACCATTGTTTTACACTTTCCAGTGAGTACAGTCAGTTCTCATTAGTTACTAGTTTAGAAGCCCATCGTATATTTAGACATCATATACATTTGTCAGTGAAGAGTAGCTTAAATGATCTACTTTGTTCACTGCTTAATTATGTTATTTTACTGTTCCTGAAAACCTGACACAAGGCAAATTTACATTACTGTGCTCCTAATTAGCCAATAATCCTTAAGGATTTGAATGATACATACCCAAAGTAATTTCCTCCTTCACTAAATATGATTTTCCTTACGTTAGGTTAAGAAGATGGCACAATGACAGCAGGCATCTTGATGATGACAGCTCTCAACATGTTTTTCTCAGGAGCCAAAATCTATTAAAAGACACGTAATGATCTCAGCACTTTCTTAAAGTGTAGGATGTGAGATCAATAGATTTGTATACAACAAGAAAGCAAATTTACCTCTTTTAACTGTTGTTAGGTTGTTTTCCGCTCTGGAATACTGAATGTTGAAAGGCCAGGTTGGATGTGGCTTGGAGCAACCTGCTCTAGTAGAGGGTATATCTGCCCATGGCAGTGGGTTGGAGCTGGATGAGTTTTAAGGTCCCTTCCAACCCAAACCAGTCTGGGATTCTATGATTCTTTGATATTTATAATCCTGGTTTTCTAAACACGATCTCATCTGTACCTCTTCATGCATTCAGCATCTCCCCAGCTTCTTAACTCAAACAAAAATGCATTCTTGGAGGCAAGCTGCTTCAAAAGTAGATCCTTCATGGTTCAGACACCTTTTGTTTGGTACCTGATGCCAAATGCACTCATGACACACATGTAAAATGCACCTGCTTGGCTTTGTCCACATCTCCAGCCATTGGACTTCTGCATGTTGAAAGATCTTAGGTTCTGTTGTTGCTGTTGGATGGGCTGGGGTGGGGTGGGGATGGTAACACTTTGTATTTTCCATCATAGACAGTTTAATTTAATGTATTGTTACATTTAATCTTTGTAGTGAATCCAGATGCTACAGCGATGGGTGCATAAAAATAATTAAATAAATAGACCGTAACCACTTCACCATTGCCAATTGTTGCTACATGGATTTACACATCAAAAATGTGCTGCCAGAAAAATATTTCCATTTCTAACTAGTGCAGAAAAACTTTCCATGGGCACTGTGGCATGCAAGAATAGCTCATTACCTTCATTACCTTCTTAGGCTAAGCTTTTTCCACATGTCCAAGACTAAACTGCAAGCAACTACATGGAATTTCAAAGTTTTCAGTCTCCTTCTAGAACTTTTCCAGTGGTTTTGTTTATAAACTAAAAACTTCTGAATGTAGACATGTTGAATAAAGGCAGTCTTTGCCACACTATCAGCATACGCCCAGTGTTGCTGACTTGAGACAGAGATGCTCCTACCAAGAGTCATGCCATTGTTGTTCAGCAGAGCAGGAGTCAGCATCAACGTTAGAGACCACAGCATGGTTAGTTTGGAGCTGTGGTGTGGCTTTCTCAGCCAAGCACCAAGGAGAAGACTGCTGTTGATTCCTGTCTCCTGTACCCATGTACACCCACTGCAGAGGCACTGCTGGGTCCCTGGGATGGGGCCCCAAGCCTGTGCTTGCGGAGATCCCACAGCATTCAGTGCAGCAATGGGTGCACCACTGTCCTGGCTAAATTCCAATGTGGGTAGGCACTTGTATTCTTGTTATCTAAGTTACCCGTGCACTTTCAATTGGATATAGTATTTTTTTTTTCCTTATTCCAAGTTGCTTTCTGAAATAGTTCTTGCCTTTTAAATGTCCACAGAACGTGGTTTCATTTCATGGTGAGGAGATCTGTCCCAACCATATCAAGAGAGAAAAGACTCAGTGACGAACCTGAGCTGTAACAGCAACCTTTACACTAACCCTTAGCAGATGCATGGTTTTCACTGTCTATAAAGTGTTTTCATACGATATTGTTCATTGAGTTTCTTCAGTTACAGTCACAAAAGGCTTCAGTGGTGACACTGAGTACCTCCAAGCCTGCCTGATCTGACAGGTACATGATGGCCTGCCCACAGCCATGTGCCAACCAGATGCTAATGTGTTCCACACATGTGTCCTCCTTACCCAGTGTTATAGCCCTATTTTGTTAAAGACATTGTAGTGTTGGCATCATTTGTTCTTAATGTGCATTCAAGTATTACAAAAGCTCAACATTCCTGTCCTCCTTGTTTCCCTTACGCTAGGTTGTTTGGTGGTGAAAGCACTCATTTATGGTGCTGGGAGTGGGTTTGGGTGATGCTTTACATATTGGTGGGAAGTGGAAGAGCTTCACTGACGAGGCTGACGAAGTTCCCATGGGCAGCTGTCTTGCTGAAATGAAGTGCTCCTTGCAAGGCAGTTTCCATTTCCCTACCTCCAAAAAGGTGGGAGAGCATCCTTGAATCCCATTAGATGTGTCCGTGTGTTTCAAGTGAGCTTCAATCCAGTCAAACCCAGCTCTGTTTATGGAGTGCTGAGTCCCCATTAATTTCAGTAGGAGTTTATGGTGCTTAGAATCAAATAGGAGAACTTGGGAGAGGCTGAGCATGCAACCTGTGTGTGTTTTGCTCATGTATCAGCAAAATATGTGTATCTCCAATTGAGTATGCACTTTGTTAGGTTAAGAAACATTTCTTTATGGTCTGTAAAGCAAGTGAATAAAACCAAGAGGGAAATATATAGTGTGCCATCTTGCCTGTATGCAAAAAATTCCTTTCTTTTCTGTTGTGAAGACAAAGCATACAGAAAGAAAAAATGTAATCATCTGACTGTATGATCATCCTATATAAGCACATTAGTAAAGCACTATAATACCAGTCATATTGTGAACTTAAAGCCACCCCTAATTAAACTGTCTGCATCCCCTAGCATTTCCTTGTAATGATGTCAAGCCGTGCAGCAATTAGTTGTCCCTCTATGAATGTAAACACTGTTTGTAAATCACAGAAATTTAACCTGCTTTGCTTACTGGGAAACTCCTGAGATGGAATTCATTATTATTGTAGGTTTTGGAGTTGCAGTTTATTGAATCGGTTTTTGAATGTCTTGATAAGATGTTTTCTGTGGTACCTGGCAATTAATTTTGGTAGAAAAGGTAGTCCTTATTAAAAATCTCAGATATCATTTGGGGTTGGGCTAATGGTGTGTACAACGGCATGTGAAATATTTCATTGCACTGACACAGTTTCTGTGGGTTTATTTTAAATCAAGGTTTAGTCCATTCAAAGGAAGCAAGTGGCCTGACCTTTTGGCTTTCTCCATTTTGTACCTCCTGTACTTCTTCAATCTAATTTGAATGTTAAGTTTGAATACTGAAGAAGTATGCCCTTATGCAGTAGTTCATCTTCTCTTTAGAGATCAGACTAAATGCCCGTGGCAATATGCTAGGAAACAGCACATTACCATGAAATAGCTCCATTAGAGACAAAGAAATGTAAACAAAACAAACACATTTGCCACTGGTTTTCGCTCAATTATATTTCTCCTATTGATGGTGTTGCATAAAAAGAAAAAGTGCTCAAGACCTAAATTTAGTAAACCTTTTGTTGCAATTTACTCCTGGAAAACCTCTGTTGCTGGAGGTGGATGGTTTACCTGAGCCATCAGCTACATAGCACGTTTATGGTTATTGTATTTTACAGGTTGATAGATTTTTATATTCTGTCCAAGTCAGGATCTTACACCACCTGGTTTATTATTTAGTAATTTACAGTGCAGTCAGGCATGTTTGGTTTAATGTAGGATAAACTTATAAATCTATTGTTCCTCCAGTTGCTGGGGTTGGTGTGCAATGAACTACAGAGCTTGATGCGTACATACATTTCAGCTCTGCTTATTTTCTTTGATAGGGAAGCAGGCAATAGATAACACAGTGACAGTAGCATCCCAGGGGACAGCAAAATGTGAGAGCAACACACCGTCAGGTTAGTAGGTCATTATTGTATGAGCACTGAGCCATTAATTGACTACTGTACCAGGCTCAATCTGTGTCAGATTATGGCTTTTGGCAGCAAGGACTGTTATCTAATAGCTAACTTTGCTTCTTTAGTATCTTTTTATTGGGTTTCCTGATAAAATTATATATAAAAAGGTAAATATATTTGTTGCACTTTAAAAAATCCCAACAAAAATGCAAACATACAGAGTAGAGGTAAAGGCAATAGGTAAAATTCTATTCCATGTAGCAGAGTGCTTTTACTAATGCTTTTGAGTAGACTTTTTAAAAACTTCCTCAAAAATGGAGTAGTCAGATACTTTATTTAGAGAGAAGAGGTATTATGGGGGCAAGGCTGTCAGCAGCAGATACCTGGCACCTGAATTGTTCCGCTGGTCTTTAGCATTGGGTGGGAATAAGTGAATAAACAGATTATATCAGTAAAAATAAACAGCATTTGCATGAAACTTGCTGGTTTCTCATAAAATCTGCTTTAAGAATAGGAAGCGGACGGTCAATCCATCCACAGCAAGGCAGAGCCTTGCCTGTTCCTACAGTGGATTAGCACAGTAAGGGAAGAAATCGATGGTGTGAGGTAGTTTTGAGGGAAAAGTCATCTGTTCTTTGGAAAGAGGGAAATACCCATGTCTTCATGGTGGTGAAGGTGTGTGTGCTGCTGAGCTGGGGCACAGGAAAAGGTATTCCTCTTACTGCTTAAAAGAGGGGGAAAGGTTCCTTCTTAGCACTCTTATCAACCAGTGAAGTTCAGGGTCTGGGAATCAGCTGGGAGCAGGCAGGGTGATCCTCTGCCACTCGTGTCAGTTGGATGGGAAATTGCACAGCAGACTGTGGGAAGCTGAAGAAGTTGGTGTTCAGCCCAGGGCTCATTTTGGGCAGGACTTTGCTGTGGGTTTAAGGGGAAATCCTGCTTGAAGTTCAGATTTCTGCCATCTATTTTACCCCATCTTTAGGGATAATCCAGGCTGGAGCCAAGATGCTGCTCTGCCTCATCTTGACACCAGCCAAAACCAAATCCAGATATTTCAGACCAGGTGAGAGTGTAATATGAACTGAATATTGCCATTTTTAAAGCAGGCTTTGGTAAGAGCTGTTGTTCATGGGATGGCCGGGACCTTGGTCAGGTAAGCCTGTGTGTTTGTGGGCTTGGATCTAAACCAGGAATTCATGTTTTCTGTGACTCCTCCAGAGTGAAGGGCTTCAGGCAGGGTTTTGGGGTGCCTCAGCAGGGACCATTCATGTTCCTGCTTTGCAATGTATCTGCTGGTGTTCGACAGTGTTGTTCAAGTGATAGAGTCTGAGTCTAATTTCTGCTGCTACCCATAAATCGACCTGCTTGTGACCTTGGGCAAAATAGTTAATCCAGCCAGCCCTCAGTTTCCCCGTTTTGCACTCCATTAAAAATGATTTGCTGCCTGAGAGTGTCAGGTACGCCATGAGAACCCACTGTGATTATTAATAATTATCAATATGGGAAAAACTGCGAGGAGGTGGCAAAGACAGAGACCTTTATTTCATTAGAATGCTGTTACAGTTCATATTTTGCGGATCCCATTTTTCTGCCACTGCTCTAAATTTGAATAACTTCCGCTGGATTTCTTGCACCTTTCAGAGACGCGGATAAAACCGTGCAACGATTGAGCTTTGAGCGTTTCATCTCGTTTTGTTATTCCATGCTTTCTGCTTTCTCTTACAGCAAAATCATTTCTAGAGATTGGATAGCAATATGTAAAATACTGTTTTTTTTCAGGCAGTGATGTCTGATTACATTGATTCTACATTATGTAGTGCTCTTAATGGAGATTTCTGGTTTCCATTTGCTGTAAGTTTCTGGTTACCATTTGCTGCATCATGTGGTGAGGCTGTTTCTATGGTCTCTGCTGCATCTTGCCCCCTTGGTATTTTGTTTCAAAACTCATTTGGAAGAATTAACTACCTTTTACGTGTTTAAAATTTGCCTCCATGGAAATCGATGTACAAATAATTTTTATGGCTACAATAAGTAGGTTCCATAACACAATACAAATATCTGTATGTAAATCTTGCCTTGGAGGTAGCTATCTACTGTACATCCCAGTACTTATCCCACTTTCACACCTAATTTTCTTTGTGAATCACACATAAAAATCGCATATTCTCTGCTGTGCAATGAAATCATGAATTCTTAGCATGCCCACACATAAGACATTTCCCTGAGAATAATATCCATAACTATTTTTTAATGGAAAAAAAAAAAAGAAAAGCTGAGGAAGGGTTTGGTGCACCATTTATTTTTATGATAATTTAAATATGTTAATACTATACCTAAGAGTTTTATATACATACACATTTTGCATAAAGAAGAGCTTCTACTCCCAAGCTTCAGTTTGCAGGGTTAGGAGGGGGAGAAAGAAACCTGTTCAGCTCACTGAAGGCATCTTTGGACACGATATTAAATAACACAAGAGAACTACATTCTCTCCAGACTTTTAACAGCTGTCTTGTGCTGCACGACGGCTCGAAAACACGCATTTCCTTTTGTGAACAGGCATTTTAACATTAATTCTCACAAATTTGGGAGGGTTTTTAATAAAAGTATCTGTGCAGTCAGTGTGTCCCTGGATCCCGGCTGTGACAAACAGCTTCGTGCTGGGTGGAACTGCATTTAAATTTGTGGGTTTATCATTTATTCCCTCCTTCCTCCTGCTTCTACCGATAAAAGCTGCTTATGGCAGGTATTGCTGTGAGTGTTTTCTGCAGGTTGTTAATGCCACGACCTTTCTTAAACATCCACTCATGCCTCACCTTTGGTCCTGGCACCTTGGGGTGACTGGGGCTCCCTGCAGAGGTTCTCCATGGGGCATCCTGCTGTCACCCATCACACCTTCCTCATGGCCGGGGCCCTTGTTGTCCTTCCAATGACACTTCTGGGGGTTTAGAGCAGGGAACCCTTATCTGCTCATTTCCCTGCCATGAACAGAATCACAGAATCCCAGCCTGGTTTGTGTTGGAAGGGGCCTTAAAGCTCCTCCAGCTCCAACCCCTGCCACAGGCAGGGACCCCTTCCACTGGAGCAGCTTGCTCCAAGCCCCTGTGTCCAACCTGGCCTTGAACACTGCCAGGGATGGGGCAGCCACAGCTTCTCTGGGCATCCTGTGCCAGCGCCTCAGCACCCTCACAGGGAAGAACTTGTGCCTTATATCTAACCTAAACCTCCCTGTGCATGTAAGGTGGTTTTGTGCAGCCCAGGTCTGAGAGATAAATTCTTCTTCCATTGGATTTGGTGGCAACCCTCACTGACAAAACAAACCTTCCTTAACCAAAGACTTTGTCCTCAGCTAACCATGTCCTGAGGATGCTACAAAAGTTGAACTTTCGTTCTATTGTGTTTAATTCTAATAAAGAAGTTCTTTAAAAATAAATACATAATGCAGTAGAAGCAGAATACAAATGCTTAAGGTCATTAATATATATAAGAAAGTGTGGACAAAATTGCTTAGAATCTTATTTATTACATGGTTGCTGTTATTTGAGCATTTTTAAAGTGGATATATCTCATGTTTGAGGGAACTTCCTGGGGGAAAACTGTTGAGTGCTATTAACCATTGGATAGACATAGAACAGTAGAATCACAGACCGGTTTGTATTGAAAAGGACCTTAAATCTCATCCACTTCCAGCCCCCTGCCACGGGCAGGGACACCTTCCACTAGAGCAGGTTACAGTCCTAAGAATCTTAACTATTAGTCAGACCTGAGCCAAACTCATGCAGATGTTGGTGCCTTGGGCACCCCAGGGAGAATCAGAGGTGAGAACAGCCTGGTTCCCCTCATGTTTCACCCCACATACAAGATGTCAGCTTGCTGGGGACCAGATTGGGGACCACATCTGTAATTTGGGTCCATGTGTGGGGGAAAGAATGGAAAGCACTGTATGGGGGCACAGATGATGTGTGAGTCTCCCCCATGCCAAGCTGTTGCCACCAGAGCAGGCTTCAGGGAATGGATTTCATCTCAAGGGTTTTTCTTGCTTTTCAAGCAGAATAAACAAGAAGGTGGTTGTTAATATGGAGCTGCACAGGGTATGGGAGGTATGAAGACATAAAATACATGCATTTTTTTCCCAGGATTATTTCCTCAGATGCTAGAGAAACACCTTTAGGGAAAGTCTATTTTCTCTGTTAATTTTTTAATATAGTTCTTGAAAACATTTTCAGCTTACCAATTCAGGTGGGGTTTTCTTTACCTTCTTAAGCACTGTGGTCAAATTTGTTTGAAAAGC